>NC_057799.1:26922035-27115563 GCF_018294505.1 Triticum aestivum
ATGGATTCCACCTCACGCGGGTCCTGATGGACGGTGGCAGCAGCCTCAACCTGCTTTATCAGGATACAGTGCGCAAAATGGGCATTAATCCATCACGGATCAAGCCCACAAAGACTACCTTTAAAGGAGTCATACCAGGTGTAGAGGCCCGCTGCACGGGCTCTATCACGCTAGAGGTTGTCTTCGAATCTTCGGACAACTTCTGAAGCGAAGAGGTAATCTTCGATATCGTCCCCTTTCGCAACGGCTATCACGCACTGCTTGGACGAACCGCATTTGCTCGATTCAACGCGCTGCCACACTATGCTTATCTCAAGCTCAAGATGTCCGGACCACGCGGCATCATAACAATTAATGGAAACACGAAACGCTCCCTTCGTACTGATGTCTACTGCACAACCTTCTTCTTGTAGACGTTGTTGGGCCTCCAAGTGCAGAGGTTTGTAGGACAGTAGCAAATTTCCCTCAAGTGGATGACCTAAGGTTTATCAATCCGTGGGAGGTATAGGATGAAGATGGTCTCTCTCAAACAACCCTGCAACCAAATAACAAAGAGTCTCTTGTGTCCCCAACACACCCAATACAATGGTAAATTGTATAGGTGCACTAGTTCGGCGAAGAGATGGTGATACAAGTGCAATATGGATGGTAGATATAGGTTTTTGTAATCTGAAAATATAAAAACAGCAAGGTAACTAATGATAAAAGTGAGCGTAAACGGTATTGCAATGCTAGAAAACAAGGCCTAGGGTTCATACTTTCACTAGTGCAGGTTCTCTCAACAATAATAACATAATTGGATCATATAACTATCCCTCAACATGCAACAAAGAGTCCCTCCAAAGTCACTAATAGCGGAGAACAACCGAAGATATTATTGTAGGGTACGAAACCACCTCAAAGTTATTCTTTCTGATCAATCTATTCAAGAGTCCGTATTAAAATAACATGAAGCTATTCTTTCCGTTCGATCTATCATAGAGTTCGTACTAGAATAACACCTTAAGACACAAATCAAACAAAACCCTAATGTCACCTAGATACTCCAATGTCACCTCAAGTATCCGTGGGTATGATTATACGATATGCATCACACAATCTCAGATTCATCTATTCAACCAACACAAAGAACTTCAAAGAGGGCCCCAAAGTTTCTACCGGAGAGTCAAGACGAAAACGTGTGCCAACCCCTATGCATAAGTTTACAAGGTCACTGAACCCGCAAGTTGATCACCAAAACATACATCAAGTAGATCACGTGATATCCCATTGTCACCACAGATAAGCACATGCAAGATATACATCAAGTGTTCTCAAATCCTTAAAGACTCAATCCGATAAGATAACTTCAAAGGGAAAACTCAATCCATTACAAGAGAGTAAAGGGGGAGAAACATCATAAGGTCCAACTATAATAGCAAAGCTCGCGATACATCAAGACCGTACCACCTCAAGAACACGAGAGAGAGAGAGAGATCAAACACATAGCTACTGGTACATACCCTCAACCCCGAGGGTGAACTACTCCCTCCTCGTCATGGAGAGCGCCGGGATGATGAAGATGGCCACCGGTGATGGATCCCCCCTCCGGCAGGGTGCCGGAACGGGGTCCCGATTGGTTTTTCGTTGCTCTGGAGGCTTGCGGCGGCGGAACTCCCGATCTATTGTGTTCCTCGATGTTTTTAGGATATATGGACATATATAGGCGAAAGAAGTCAGTCAGGGGAGCCACGAGGGGCCCACGAGGGTGGGGGCACACCCAGGGGGGTAGGGCGCGCCTCCCTGCCTCGTGGCTTCCTCGAAGCTTCCCTGACATCTACTCCAAGTCTCCTGGATTGCTTCCGTTCCAAAAATAACTCTCCCGAAGGTTTCATTCCGTTTGGACTCTGTTTGATATTCCTTTTCTTCGAAACACTGAAATAGGCAGGAAAACATCAATTTGGGTTGGGCCTCCGGTTAATAGGTTAGTCCCAAAAAATCATATAAAAGAGTATATTAAAGCCCATTAAACATCCAAAACAGATAATATAATAGCATGGAACAATCAAAAATTATAGATACATTGGAGACGTATCACGTACCAAGGAGCACACTGTTGCCTTAGCAGCAGAAGTACAGAGCGGCCTTTTCAAGCAGAACCTTAATTCAGCGGCCGAGCTCCCGGACACTGTCAAGAGAGTCCGGAAAATTCTGCAGCAGGACAGCTCAGCTCGTGAAGAGCTCGACTAGCAATTCGGCCTCCGTCCCAGCCCCAATCAAGTGGCGGCATTCATGCCACGCGTACATAACTACGCACTTAAAGTACCATGGGCATAGACGGAGGCATAACTAGCTTGTAGTCCACAATATGGCTCGACCGCCTCCGGACACACATACCTTCACTGTTTCCTTTTTGTCTTTTTTTCTTTTTCACAGGCCTTCCTTGACGGCCTGATCACAGGTCCTTTCGAAGGATAAATATACCAAGACGGCAGTAAGCATGGACGTATAGCGGAATTTCCAGGTGGTCTCTTTAACGATCACTCTACCTGTTTTCAGGACCCACACGCAGCTCTCCCTTGGTTGTGGCATGTTAAATAGCCTTTTGCTCATTGCACTATTTGTATGAATGCGCTTTGACGTATTACCAAATTATAATGGAAACAGTTTGCGGCCCAAATTTCACGGCTCTAGCTTACTACCCTTTATTCTTTTCCTTTTTGACAACTTTATCAAATAGCACCCGTTTTTTAGTACGTTTCAATTTTCCAGGGGCTTCATAGCGCCCCGCAATACGGTAACAAAGTTCGAACACTTTTTATAGTATAGTTCGGCACCCCAAATTTAGCACTAAATGCATTGGCTCTGAATCATGTCTTTGGTCATTAGTTGGGTTGCCCGGCTCCTGTGCTTACTACCTTACATTCCGCTATATCGGCTAGGGTAGTAAAGGGAGAACTACTGCGATTGTGTCCTGGTTTATCCGGATGAGCACCTCAGTAGAGAAAGCCGAAAACTGACTGTCATGATGCAGCGAGAGCCGGTCAGCTCTTCGGAGGTTTCAAATCGCTAGAGGTTTTTTCCGCATTACGCGAAGGATCGGTACTTACCCAATCAGGTGTTTACAACACCCTAGTTTGGATGCTAGGGGTTGCGCCTACATTTTTATTGTCAAAATCCTATGGCTAAGTGAGGGTGCTAAAGCCGCATAGTCCGATTGCCTGGTTTGTTGTGCTAAACACCTCCTTCAAGGACCAAACAATTGGATCAAGAGTGTTTAGATTACATCCCGAACACCCCCGTACTACCTATGTGGGGGCAGAAGCCGACGACTGGCCAACTCTCAGATTTCACACAAAACGGCCACACAGGAGGTGATTTTTTTTAAAAACAAATATTATATTACATAACGACTTTGTTTCATCATACAAGGCAGAGACAGCATGAATGTATTCATTCGAAGATAATGTCTTGCGCACATTGCGTTGCCACAATACGAGACCCCTCCAGGACGTCTTCGAAATACCGCTCGGGCGTGCGGTGCTCCTTGCCCTTAGGCGGCCCCTCGGTCACAAGCTTGACGACGTCCATCTTCACCCACCAGACCTTGACGCGGGCAAAGTCCATGCGCGCGCCCTCGATGCAGACCGACCGCTTGACGACATCCAGCCGAGGAAAGGCATTCACCAGCCGCTTCACGAGGCCGAAGTAGCTGCTGGGTATAGCTTCGGCAGGCCACAGCCGGATTATCAAATCCTTCATGGCCAGTTAGGCCACCCTATGCAGCTCGACCAGCTGTTTCGGCTGATCGTTAAAGGGCACTGGATGTTCTGGCGCAAGATATTGCGACCAGAACAGCTTCTCCGTTGAGCTCCCTTCTTCGGCTCGGAAGAACTCCGCAGCGTCGGACACACTGCATGGCAGATCCGCAAAAGCCCCTAGAGAACTCCGAACCCGGGTTAGTAAAAGATACTTCTTCTTCACATACTGGCTTTGCATACTAAACGCCTTACCCGCCGCAGTCTTCTTGGCCTCCTCGATCTCCTGGCGGGCGCCCTAGGCTTCAATCCGGGCCTCTTCCGCGCTTTGGCGAGCCTTGGCGAGTTCGGTCTCTCGAGCCGAAACATCGCACTCCAAGGTCTCGCATTTTTTCACGGCATCCTGGAGCTCCTGCTGAACCTCATTAAGCCTGGCCTTGAGCTTCTTATGGGCGGCTTGTTCCTTGGCAGCTTTCTCCTCGGCTTCGGCCAGGGCCTTTTTAAGGGCCTCGACCTCGGTCGTCGCCCCTACAAATATCATAACACTATGGTCAATACACATCATTTATTCTTTCCGAATATATAGCGAGTCATTGCATACCTTGCTTGTCTTCCAGCTGCTTTCTCGCTTGGCCGAGCTCCTCCTCAGCCCGCTCCAGTCTCTGCTTTAGTACGGAGACTTCGGCAGTGTGTGAGGTCGCGGCCAGCAACGACGCCTGCTTATTCACACAAGACATATTTAGTTAGTTTCCTGCGAAGTTTAATTGATCCTCTGTCTAGCTTTTTCTTTCCGAACACCGGACAGTGTCTCAGGGGCTACTGTCTATATTGGGACTTTTTCTTTTGCGTCGCTTACCTCAAAGCCGGTCAGCAGGCTGCTGCAGGCTTCGGTCAGTCCTCTCTTGACGGACTGAACCCTCTGAATTACCGTACCCATAAGGATACAGTGTTCATCCACAATGGAAGCGCCTCGTAGCACTTCCAGCAGATTATCCGGTGCCTCTGGTGTGACAGAGGTCACCGGCGGGATAGGCACACCTCCTTCTCTCGAAGGAGGCTGCTCGCCGGATTCCGGAGCCGTATAAGTCTCCGGAACCGTCTCCGGCTAGGGGTCGAACTGAACATGGCCCCCATCGCCAGTTTCCATGGATTTGCTTCCCCATGTGTCCGGCGGCCGAGGTTTCGCCTTCTGGCGCCACCCTGACAGCCTCCTGAACCTCCCCTGGCCTGAGAAGGTCCTTTGGGACATCACCTCGTTGTCGCCCTTGGCCTTGGGAGAGTGAGAGGCTAGCGGTGACTCACTCGCCATCGCCTTTGGATCCAACGAACCTCCTGATGAGGATCGCTGGGAGCTGTCGTGGGCCGGACTACAATAGCATAACTAAACATGTTAATACCATGAAGAGGAGAGGTCGGATACATGGACGTATATAGGTCTTTAGTGCTTACGATGCAGCCAGGGGCTTGCTTCGGGGGGGGGGGGGGGTCGCTCTGGGCTGCTGTCGACGTCCCACGCGGGGTTATCCGCAAGGGGGCCCTTCCCCCTCTTGGGCGCCTCCGCCTCCAGATTGGTGGAGGCCGCCCTCTTCTTCCTTCCCCCATCAGGGGGAGAGTTGCTTTGTTCCTCCTCCTCCTTGTCGTCTTCGGCGGCGGAGGAGTGATCCTCGTCATCCTCGGACGTCACGTCCAAAGCACCCTTGCGGCGAGGGCCACCTTTGGTCCCCTTGGCCTTCTTCTTGGCCTTCTTCTCTGGCGCCTTGTAGGGCGCCGGGACCAGCATCTTGATACGTCTCCAACGTATCTATAATTTTTGATTGCTCCATGCTATATTATCTACTGTTTTGGACATTATTGGGCTTTATTATTCACTTTTATATTATTTTTGGGACTAACCTATTAACCGGAGGCCCAGCCCAGAATTCCTGTTTTTTTGCCTATTTCAGAGTTTCGTAGAAAAGGAATATCAAACGGAGTCCAAACAGAATGAAACCTTCGGGAACGTGATTTTTAGGAAGATTATGATCCAGGAGACTTGGACCCTACGTCAAGAAACAAAAGACGAGGCCACGAGGTAGGGAGGCGCGCCCCCCCCCCCCCCCCCCCAGGCCCCGCCCTCCACCCTCATGGCCCCCCTGTTGCTCCACCGACGTACTCCTTCCTCCTATATATACCTATACGTACCCCCAAACGATCAGATACGGAGCCAAAAACCTAATTCCACCGCCGCAACCTTCTGTACCCACGAGATCCCATCTTGGGGCCTGTTCCGGAGCTCCGCCGGAGGGGGCATCCATCACGGAGGGCTTCTACATCATCACCATAGCCTCTCCGATGAAGTGTGAGTAGTTTACCTCAGACCTTCGGGTCCATAGTTAGTAGCTAGATGGCTTCTTCTCTCTTTTTGAATCTCAATAAAATGTTCTCCCCCTCTCTCGTGGAGATCTATTCGATGTAATCTTCTTTTTGCGGTGTGTTTGTTGAGACCGATGAATTGTGGGTTTATGATCAAGATTATCTATGAACAATATTTGAATCTTCTCTAAATTCTTTTATGTATGATTGGTTATCTTTGCAAGTCTCTTCGAATTATCAGTTTGGTTTGGCCTACTAGATTGATCTTTCTTGCAATGGGAGAAGTGCTTAGCTTTGGGTTCAATCTTGCGGTGTCCTTTCCCAGTGACAGTAGGGGCAGCAAGGCACGTATTGTATTGTTGCCATCGAGGATAACAAGATGGGGTTTCTATCATATTGCATGAATTTATCCCTCTACATCATGTCATCTTGCTTAAGGCGTTACTCTGTTTTCATGAACTTAATACTCTAGATGCATGTTGGATAGCGGTCGATGAGTGGAGTAATAGTAGTAGATGCAGGCAGGAGTCGGTCTACTTGTCTCGGACGTGATGCCTATATACATGATCATACCTAGATATTCTCATAACTATGCTCAATTCTGTCAATTGCTCAACAGTAATTTGTTCACCCACCGTAGAATACTTATGCTCTTGAGAGAAGCCACTAGTGAAACCTATGGCCCCCGGGTCTATCTTCATCATATTAATCTTCCAACATTTAGTTATTTCCTTTGCTTTTTTACTTTGCTTTTATTTTACTTTGCATCTTTATCACAAAAATACCAAAAATATTATCCTATCATATCTATCAGATCTCACTCTCGTAAGTGACCGTGAAGGGATTGACGACCCCTTATCGCGTTGGTTGCGAGGAGTTATTTGTTCTGTGTAGGTACGAGGGACTCGCGCGTAGCCTCCTACTGGATTGATACCTTGGTTCTCAAAAACTGAGGGAAATACTCACGCTACTTTGCTGCATCACCCTTTCCTCTTCAAGGGAAAACCAACGCAATGCTCAAGAGGTAGCAAATCTTCACCAGGAGCGGGATGACTGGCTCTTCGGGCAGCGGAGCCGAACACTGAATCCGCTCCGCTTTCTCTGTCCATACCTGAAAAAATAAAATAGTAAAGTTTTGATATCCTCCTTGAACAAGCAAGTAGAGGATGCGCCTTGAGACGTGAAAGTCTTACCGCACTAGCAGGGTGGGCAAGATCGTGCCTGCGGTCCGAGTCTATGACCGGCGGCTTCTCATTGCCCTTAAAGAGCAACTTCCAGGCATCTTCGTAAGTAGTTCCGAAGAGCCTTTCCAGAGTTTGGTGCTTCGTCGGATCGAATTCCCATAAAGGGCAGGCTCGGCTTTGGCAGGGGAGGATCCGGCGAACCAGCATCACCTGGATCACGTCGACGAGCTTGATGTTTTTATCCACCATGCTTTGGATGCGCGTTTGCAGCGCTATCAGCTTGTCCGACGAAGACCAATTTGGGCCCTTCTCCATGCAGGAGGTAAGCCGCATTGGAGCTCCGGACTTGAATTTGGGAGCCGCGGCCCAGGTGGCGTCGCGGGGCTCTGTGATATAGAACCACCTCCTTGACAGTCTCCACAAACGTGCCTTTGGGCCATGTGACGTTGGGCATCTTGCTCACCATGGCCCCTCCGCACTCCGCGTGTTGGCCCTCCACCACCTTTAGCTTCACGTTGAAGATCTTGAGCCATAACCCGAAGTGGGGCTGGATGCGGAGGAAAGCCTCACACACGACAATGAATGCCGAGATGTTGAGGAAGGAGTTCGGGGCTAGATCATGGAAATCTAGCCCATAATAGAACATAAGTCCGCGGACAAACGGGTGGAGAGGAAACCCTAACCCGCGGACGAAATGGGGGATGAACACCACCCTCTCATTGGGCTTCGGGGTGGGGACGATTTGCCCCTTGGCCGGAAGCCGGTGGGTGATTTCTTTCGCCAGGTACCCGGCCGCCCGAAGCCCAGCGATGTATTTCTCCTTGACGGAGGAGGCCATCCACTTGCCTTGCGCTCCAGATCCGGACATGGTCGAGTGCTTTCTTGAGGCGGAAAAGACTAGGACTTGGGCGCTGGAGCTCGAGAATGGAAGGGCAGAGAAAGAGAGAAGGCGTGGGTGAAAGAGAGGAATCATTATCCCCTTATAAAGGCACTGAATATCAAGCACGTCCCCACTCGCCTTAAAACTCGCCTGTTCCCAAGGGCTGTATAAACGGCACGATTGGATTACCCACGCCCGTATTGATGAGAATCCCGCAATAAGGGGACACGATCTCTGCTTCGACAAGACATGCCAATGAAAACCGCGTGGAACGGCAGACGAAAACGGTTCGAAATAATGACCGGACAGACATGATGTCACCTTATAAAAAGTTGTCAGCGGATTGGACTCGTGAAATAGTATATTCTCTACGGTTGTGTGTGGTGCTTGTGTTATAGGTCCGGATACATTCTTTGCATCCAAAGACTATTTTGGAGAAGGGAACCCGCCTTGCAATGCCGAAGACAATCTGCGCGCCAGACACCTCGTCATTAGCCTGGTTCAGGGGCTACTGAGGGAGTCCTGGACTAAGGGGTCCTCGGGCGTCCGGCCTGTTGGACATGGGCCGGACTAATGGACTGAGAAGATACAAGACCGAAGACTCTACCCGTGTCCGGATGGGACTCTCCTTGGCGTGGAAGGCAAGCTTAGCGACCAAATATGAAGATTTCCTTCTCTGTAACCGACTTGATGTAACCCTAGATCCCTCCGTGTCTATATAAACCGGAGGGCTTAGTTCGGATCGGGAGATATACAATCATAGTCATACAGGCTAGACTTCTAGGGTTTTAGCCATTACGATCTCGTGGTAGATCAACTCTTGTAACACTTGTATTCATCAAGATCAATCAAGCAGGAAGTAGGGTATTACCTCCGTAGAGAGGGCCCGAACCTGGGTAAACATTGTGTCCCCCGTCTCCTGTTACCATCGATCCTAGATGCACAGTTCGGGACCCCCTACCCGAGATCCGCCGGTTTTGACACCGACACCATGTGCTGCTCTGGCCTATCCTGGGTGTTCTGGTCCATAAAAATTCTTCAAAAAGTTTCGCTGCATTTGGACTCCGTTTGATATTGATTTTCTGCGATGTAAAAAACAAGTAGAAAACAGCAACTGGCACTTGGCACTATGTCAATAGGTTAGTCCCAAAAAATGATATAAGATGATTGTAAAATGCTTGTAAAACATCCAAGAATGATAATATAACAGCATGGAACAATAAAAAATTATAGATACGTTGGAGACGTATCATTGCTTCAAGTTTGTAATTATAGTCTGGACAGGTGTGTTGGGGTTTGTCCTCAACTGTTGCTCACATTCATGTGCCAACCACTTAGCAGTCACTTTTGTGCTCTCTCCTACTACTGGGCAGTTGTGGTGCAAGTTTAGTTTCTTTATACAGAATGTCCTCTCATGTGCTATCTGAGAAGCTGCAATGAAAAAAGGACATTTCTCAAATTTGCAGACTGCTATAATCCTGTCTGGACAGTTTCTGTGGAATGCATGTTTCCTATTCTGTGAGATGTGAAAATTAAGAAGTGCCCTCCTGAACTGGTTCACATCTAGGAAACAAAGTTTCTTCATAAATTGCTCTTCTGGGTTCTCCCTTTGCTCATCATACCAAAGTCTGGGCTTCTTCTTTTTAGTCCTGCTCTTCCTATCAGCCGGAAGCTTCACACATGGTTTTTGAGCCCCATCATTGTCCTCCTGACTTAGGTCACCAGGGTTGCTCTCCTCATCAGATAAAGGAAACCAATCTTCCTCAATAATCTCATCCAAACTAGCATGAGATCTTGTGGTTGGCCCCTTTGTTTTACTTCCTCTGCTACTTCCTCCTATGCTGATCGCTTCCTCCTCCTCCTTTGGTGCCTTCTCCTCCTCCTCCTCATCTGCTTCATAGGGCTCATCCACATCAGTGTCCCCTTCAATATGAAGAAGTGGATCATCTCTATGCTTCTTCATTGCCTCAAGCCTAGCAATTATATCCTCATATGCTAGTAAATCTGTGTCACTGTCACTATTAGTGAAATCTCCAGCCATTAGATCTGGAAGTTTTCTTTTAGGTGCCTTGTATTTCTCTTTTTCTTTCCCTTTTTTCCTGAACTTCTCAATCTCTTCATTCCTCTTCTGCTCCATCAGTTGCTCAATTTGCTCTTGATCTTGGTCTTGCTCCATGAAATACTCATGCCTCTCTTCACCAATCTCCATTGCAAATTCTGGTACTGGTGGACACTCTGCTTCAAAATGAACTCTCATGTGTGTTAATGACCTACACTGGCACTGGTTGTGGCTTTGTTGGGCTAGGAAACAATACTCATGCTGTATCTATCTCATACACCACTGGCACACCAATTTCAGACAATGGAACCTGCTCCTCACAAACTGGTCCAATGTTCAAATCACTAGGTCTTGGAGCATCACTTCTGATGACTGTTATGTTCACCACCTTCTGACCTTTGATAACTAGGTCATCCAACATTTCCTCCACCTTATCATCATATGTCAGTTCTTCCATACCTGAAACCCCAACAACTGGATCTCTAACATAATACATAAAGTCTGTCATCCCATATCCTTCAAGCTCTATTAGTGCAATCAGATTGTAAAATGTTATATCATCCACATTTAGGCTTCTTTCAAGATTATGTCTGCCATGGAAATGGAATCTGACATCCCACACTTCATCATTCAATCTACAGTTCAAGTAAACAATTCAGCTAAAGTAAAAAAATCAGTTAAAAGCTATAGATTCAGTTATATATTCAGTTAGAGTAAACAATTCAGTTCAAGTTTCACTTAAAGATTTAATTAAAGTTTCAGTTAAAAATTATGTTAAAGTAAACTGTTAACTTCACAATTCAGTAAAAGCTTCAGTTAGAGTAAACTATTCAGTTAAAGTTTCACTTAAAGATTCAATAAAAGTTTCAGTTAAAGTTTCAGTCAAAAATTCAGTTACAGATTCAGTAACATTTTCATTTAAAAATTCAATTGTAAATTCAGTAAAACATTCAGTAATTCTAGTAATAGAGTGAGTTGAAATTGAGTTTAACATTCAGTAGTTTCAGTTAAAGTTTAGGTGCCTACTACATACACTTAGAACCCTAGAACTACATAAACACTTCACTTACATGTCTGACCACATAAACAACCTACAACAATAATCCTATAACCCTAGAAGTACAAACACTTAGAACCCTAACCTTAGAACCCTAACCCTAGAAGCCAAATCGGGGTAAGGAAAGAGAAAACTTATGAGACACCGCCGAAGGAGGATGCGTAGTGATGGCTCCCCTATGGATCTTCCTTGACGGCCTTGGCGAAGGCCCTCGCCGCCGCGTACTCAACACAGTAAGTCGGCGACGACGGCTGTGGAAGAGGCGGAGCCTTAGATGGGTTTGAACTGCCGCAAACCTCTGTTGGATCTGCAGGAGCACCACTGCCACCAGATGCATCGCCAGCACCACCGCCACCGCCATCGTCACCGCCACGCGAGGTGGCCATCACCGGCGGCGAGCAGGGGCGAGAGAGAGGAGAGGGGCGCGGGGCGAGAGAGAGGACATGGGCGCGCGCGGGGGGGGATGTCTGACCAGGACCGACCGGCGCGGCGTCTTGACCGTTTTGGTCCTAACGGCGCCGTTTGCCTGGCCGTCATGCCACGTCGGCGTTTTCGGGGCCCACCTGTCGGAAAAGAGATCAAACGAGGCTAAACGGTTGTTCAGTGTTTTTTGCAACGAGTTAAGAGATTTTACGGTGTTTTCTGCAACGGATTAACGAGTTAGTAGTTTATTGCAAACCTAGCCACAAATGTGGTGGTTTCCTGCAATTGACTCCCCACTAGTAATGTCGGGTAAACCAACGGGGCCTATATTGTGCGTCCCCAAAAGGCCAAAACCACATACAGATACAGCTCGCGGCTTAACAGTGGAACAAGGACAAAGGATGGTATGGACTTTGTGGATCGTCCTGCTAACAGAATGATGGCCTAATAATCACCCACCGATTTGTCCTAACAAAATGATAGGCCAACAGTACAGTACAGAGACAGAGATGATGCTGGCTCTCCATGGATGCTGGAAGGCGTCCTCCCTGCGTTGCTACTCTGCACGCGTACCACTGTATGTGTAGATATCACACCGAAAGTAATTCCCTGGTTAGCAACGTCGAGTCAAACACTAACTTGCCTGTCATGGCAACGCCACTAACCAGCTACTGGTAGCACTTAGTTAGCAACTAGTTTATCCATGAACAACATAGCAACTGGTAGCTCTGCTAATTGCCAGCCGGTCTTTGGTTAGTCTCCTGTGGTCAGTGTGGCACTGCTGATGTGATGTATATCTACCTAATTAGCCGGTGGTAAGATCTTTGCACTAATTAACCAGTTAACCGTCCACGTTACAATCGAATTGTCTCTGCACCCTCGCTGGCTCTCCCTTTTGTTTCGTTGCAGTATAAATGCTGGATCGGTAGGCGCACCGACCGCACAGGCACACGGGGACGGGGACAAGGAAGTGATCACGGGAGAACTGGCCACCCGGTTACATACACTTGCTACCCGCCGGGCGCCTCTCAACATACCACCTCTTGGCTCTTGCACCTAGCTAAGCTAGTTATGGACTCTGCGGTGCCGGCGCCGCCTCTTATTCCTACTCGGACCAAGAAGGCGACCGCCCTGCTACTGCGCGCCTCGCTCGCTCCACATGCTTCCTCCGGTAAGTACTGCTCTCGATCCTGCAAGCCTATACTCAAGTACAGGTCGAGCTTACCTTTTTTTTTTGCGAATAACAGGTTGAGCTTACATTGATGCTATTATTAATTTCATCGACCTTGCAGCTTTTTTTTTAAAAAAAAAGAGAGACCCCCGACCTCTGCATCTGGACGATGCATACAACCACTTTATTAATTACTCATAAAAGACCGTACAAAGTAATACAGAAATAAGACTGAAGCCACCGTTTAGGCAACATCATCGACCATGCAGCTGACGGGGTTTGCTAAGCTTTCATTGACTGAAGTACGGATGGTGGACTGAAAGTGGGCCATAATTTAATTGCGTTTTTAAAACTCAAAACTTTTTGACTCTGGTACCATGTAAAACTGCACGTACCAGCCAGTTCATCCAAAAGCTTAAGCCGATGGGAAAAGATGGACTATGCATTTATATGTCAACACAATTGAATAAATACGGGTGGCATCTGATCTGCTACAAATCCATCTCAAGTTATAGTAAATACAAAAGCTCGTTCGGTACGTATACATGCATGATATGAATCAATCATGGCTGGAGACGAATGGTGATGTGCTTGGTGTCGTCGCTGCGGGCGAGCGAGAAGGTGCCCTCGGCGGAGGAGTTGAGGTAGGTGACGGACAACTTGTACTCCCCGAGGAAGGCGCTGAAGTTGAACGAGCCGCGGTCGTTGGTGGCGCCGAGCACCTCTCTGGTCTGCCACTCCCCGAGCAGCCGGTCCACGACGTCCCCGGCGGGCAGGTTGGTGAAGTTGCCGTCGGTGAGGCACATCTGATAGCAGGCGGCGCTGGCGTCCATGGCGGTCCAGAGCATGATCCCGTCCACGGACGGGTGCGCGAACCCCTCCCGCAGCACCTCCTCCAGGTACGCCGCCTGGGTCTTGGGGTCAAGGGCGTTGCTGATGTCGACCTCGGTGAGCCAGATGGGGAGGCGGAGCGTGCCGAGCTTGTCGAGCACGGCGCGAACGTAGGGGATATTTGGCTTCCCGAAGTGTGCCTCGAGGCCGATGCCCTCGAAGGTGACGCCGGCGTCGGCGAGCTGGCGGAGGCGGGAGACGTAGGAGTCGGCGCTGGAGCTGAGGTCGTCGCAGACCTCGACGACGTTGAAGTCGTTGAGGAAGAGGGTGGCGAGCGGGTCGGCGCGCTTGGCGGTGCGGAAGAAGTCGGTGGTGGCGTTGCGGCCGAGGCGGGACTCGTAGAAGTCGAAGTGGAGCATCTCGTTGCTCACGTCCCAGTGCACGAAGTCGCCCTTGTAGCGCGAGAGGAGGCTCTCGATGCGGCCCGCCACGGCGGCGCGGAGCTGGTCGGCGGAGGTGAGGTTCTTGACCCACCACGGGGTGTACTTGGGGTCCTCCCAGAAGATGTTGTGGCCGCGCGCCACCGCGTCGCTGGACTGCACGAACTGCAGCAGCTGGTCGGCGAGCGCGTAGTCCTCCTTCCCCGGCGCCGGCTCCGTCGCGTACCACTTGAGCTCGTTCTCGAACACCGCGGCGTTGAACCGCTTCCGGAACCAGTCCTGCACCAATGCAACGATCTTCGTTAGTTATTCCGACATTGATAAAAACGCGGTGATCATGGTATGATCGATGGCGTAGGAATAACTGATGGGCGTGGCTATATCTCAGTCGACCTAGACCTAGTCAAATCACAGAATATAAAAAGAAAAATGAAAAAGTTTGATTTCGTTTACGCGGATCTTCACGTAAGGTCGTACGAATAAAGCATCGCCTGAGACCTGATTAAGTTAAGATTTAGCAGTCCCGATACCTGATATGGCTTGTTGCCGAGTATGGTCTTGCTGATGGCGGAGCCGAAGGGGAAGTCCCTGCTCATCTGGCGCACGGCGACCTTGGCGCCCACGACACGGCCGCCACTGCTGTCCGACACGTGCACGTTCACAAAGCGTTTGCGGATCTGCCATGAAAATGGCAAAGAAGAGGTGTTATCAAACCATGAGTATTTGTGTGTATTTGTACAAATTCATGTGTGGGAACAAATTAAATTCAGTAGCAAACGTAGTGGCATTCCGTTACCAGCTGGATGCGGTCCTCCCGGTGCTGGCTCCACTGCTCCGGCGAGAACGGCTGCAGCGAGGCGCTTCTGATCGACACCATGGACGCATTTGCGGTTGCAGCCTGCAGAGAACGAACCGACAGATAAAATTGCATGAGCTGCCATTCGATCAGTTCTTCTTTATCTTATTAAGTTTACGGGTTCGTTCAAGCGGGCGGGCCTCGCCTGGAAATAGAGGACGGAGGTCTGCGACGGCGAGTTGAGGGTGAAGCCGCCCTTGAGGAAGGACCAGCAGTCGTTTCGCACCAGAGCCGTGCCCAGGCACTGTGATCCAGCGTTGTCTAGTGACAGGATCTTGGCCTTCACGTGGATAGTTCCTGGCCCGTTGAATTTCACCCAGCCTAGAAGATTGAAAATCATGGTGAACAAATGAACTTATGGCAACTTTAGTTGTAAAAACGTCAGAGCGGTGTTACTTCGAGCCACACGTGTGGCACTTGTTATTTAGGTATTTTTTTTCTTTCTGGTTTGATTCCCTCACATAGATGTGTAGACATGCACTAGACATACCCAAAATCTAAAGCATTGTTAAAAAAAATCAATATATTCACCATTAGATATATTTTAATAATGCATTTATTTAATGGCTGTTGATATTTTCTTTTAAATATTCTTGGCCAAACTTAGAAACAGCTGACTTTTAACTGAGTTGATGCGCTATCTATTTTGGGAATGGAGGGAGTGTGCAATGCACTAACGTCTGTACTGTACTGCCATGATGATACAGGTATAAATAGCTCATGATACAACCGAGTAGTACTACTAGTAGTAAAAAAGGTGTGCTCGTGGTGGAAAGAGCATGAGCACGCATGCCTTTGCTCAATCTGGGGCGCCGTCCACCCACCCAAATAGCCAATGAGCTCAATTCCCTCCCGCCACCGCCATGCATGCCCCGCCACCCTACACACACAAGGTAACAAAAGCTAGCGCTCATCTCGCTCGCCTGCTTCTCAGTGCTCTCTCCGCCTGTATGGATCTCACTCGATGCGTGGGCGTGGTCACAAGCACGCACGCACGCGTCCGCCCGCTCCCTACCATCGGAATGAATGAAGGAAACGATCGATCGAGCGCTGGTCCACGCGGTGTCGCGGCGCGCGCGCGCCACATGCACAGCAGCGATGCGCGTACTGTGCACCCATCCATCCTCCACCCACGGCGGCACGCGTGTGCATGCATGCGCAGGACGGCGGCTGGTGCGCTGAGCATACGACGTGCCTCATCTGCCCAGGCCGCCCGCCGCGCGCCCTCGTCGCCACCCCCACGTCTTGCCTCAAGCTTTGTCCCGCGCGCCCACCCCATACCTGTACCTGTATGCGCGCGCGCATGCGGCCGCGGGAGGAATCTCCGTCGCCGTCGTCGCCCCCACCACGTACCACTACCAGCACTCGATCGGTCGTCGCTGGCTATGGCTCCTTGCCTCGCCCGTCTTTCTCCGCGCCCGCTACCTCCTGCCCGTTCCTGCTGCTCGCATACCTAGCTGCCGCTTAATCATTCTCGATACAGGTCCAGCGAGAGCCTAGAGCCCAGATCCTTCTGCCCTCACTCCGTGATTGGATTCATTCCCTTGGATTGTCCGGTTCTCAGTCTTCCCGGTGTGTGTGGATGTATGTATGTGTGTGTGTGTTGGTAGTATTGGCCAAAATGAGGACAAGTCTAGGTGGACTGGACCTCTCAAATCTGATGACTATCTGGAAGTTACCTCCGAACTACAGTTCAGTAAACTGTGGACAGGGTTGGGTGGACTGGACCAATTGCAGTACAGATATTTCCACACTTTGGGTCCTCGCTTCTTTGTGTTTACTAATTACTATACATCTGAAATCTGACTGTCTGAACAAGCACGCATTTTTTCCCCTGAGCTGAACCAGACCAGTTCAGTAAAAGCTTTATGCATCTTACTGACATAACTGTAGGACCACGCAAGTGCTGTGCGCAAATTCTCACCTTCACACACCACACACTCCTTGAATTTGCAGAAAAAAATAAAACTGTTTGCAGAGTACGAAAAACACACTGCCGTAACCCTGAAAACTTTCTAGACTACTCATTGTCGATTTGGCAAATCCTATTGGATTTCAAGTTGAAAAAAATGCACGGATGTACAAAAACTCTGTTTTCCGACATGCGCATCTTCCTTCGAGACCATCCACGACCGGCCCTTGAGCGATGCGGCGGATGGGCTTGCATCCGCACTCAGCAAAGCTTACCGACAGAGTTATGCTGTGTTTTGTCTCAAAAAAAAAAGTTATGCTGTGTTTCGCCCAAGCAAGTTGTACATCTATTTTGAGGTTTTTTTTTCTTTTTTGAACTTGCGGATATGCTTTTCAAAAGGCATTTTCAGATTTGAAATGTCAAGTCTCTTTTCGCGTAGCTCGTCCCTGGAAATCTTCTACTTAGATCTCATCAAACTAAATTCCTTTCTTTTTTCTAGGACTAGGTGTTTTGACTTTTGACCCTCAAACTAAAGAAAAAGAATTTAGGGGAAAAGGACATGTCTGACTGACACGTTTTTCTCAAAAATTATTCTCACTCCTTTTCTACACATTCTCAATCAAGTTATTAACCTATTTAAGTAAGGATAATTAGCCATGCATATACATGGAGTGAGTCGCTCACAAAACAAGCAATTTCAGCAATGAAATTGGGAGCTGGGCTCCTTTTATCGAGAAAAGAAAAAAAAAACTCACATGAGAAGCTGTACGCCATGCCCGCAGACATGTTGTAGAGCACGAAGGAGGGCGAGTAGTTGCCTTCGTCCGCCGTCCTGAAGTCCTTGATCTTCTTGGCCCACCGCAGGATGCCGCCGTTGTACAGCGCAGGCTCAGGGTGGCCTTTGCACTGCAGAGCAAGAAAGAAGCAGCAGAAAAACGCCCGCGGTGAGTCGAGGACAGGGACGGACGAGGCCGAAGCAGAGATTTATTCCGAGAGATGGATGGAGACGGTGCGGCGTACCTCAGTGTAGGCCTTGTAGTCGTAGCGCAAACCGTCAGCTGCATGCACGCACGGAGGATGAGATTAAGTAGCATCAGTTTAAGCTCTGCCTCTGCACTTGAGCGTAGGCTTGCGGTGCCCGGAGGCGGTACTCACCGGAGGAGCCATGCGGAGCGAGCGAGGCGGCGAGCAGCAGCAGTGGCAGGAGGAGGAGCATGTTGTTGGGCTTGGTCCGAGGAGGAGGAGGAAGAGGCGACGCCGCCGCAGGCTCCATAACTTGGTGGCTAAGGTGCAAGAACTGCTCTGTTGAGAGCACAGGCAACCGGCCGGCGGGTAGCAAGCGTAACCGGGCGGGCAGTTCTCCCGTGATCCTTTCCTTGTCCCCGTGTGTGTGTTCGGTCGGTGCGCCTACCATACCGATCCAGCATTTATACAGCAACGAAACAACGAGCGAGCCAGCGAGGTAGTGGTAGCAGAGACAATTCGAACGTGGGTGATACTAAGTGGTTACTTAGTGCAACGATCTTACTGCTGATTAATTAGGTAGGTAGATGAACATGAGCAGGGCCGGACTAGCTAGCCAAGCCACACCTGCATAGCATAATTAGGCTGTGGGTTTGACTAGTTGCTGGAGTATGTTGCTACCTAGCTCATGGATAAACTAATGACTATCTTACGCTTGAGAGCTGCGACGTTGCTAACTATTTTACGCATGACAAGTATTTTTTGAACGGAGGGAGTAAGTGCTGCCAGTAGCTGGTTAGTGGCATTGCCATGACACGAAGTTAGTGTTTGACTCGGCAGTCATTAAGCTTACTACATGCACGTGGAGCTCAGCACTGTCCACGGAATTACTTTCGGTGCGATATCTGCACATACAGTGGTACGCGTGGAGAGTAGCAACGCAGGTGAGAGGCGATGGGCCGGCTGACCGACACCTCGCCGGAGAGCATGCATTATATTATACGGCTACGCACACTCGAGGTCAGTGTATAAAACCTGTCATCTATTCTCTGGGTATGGTATGCATGGAGAACCAGCATCGTCTCTGTGCTGTACTGTCAGCATATCATTTTGTTAGGACGACCGGTGGGTGATTAGGCTACCATTCTGTTAGGAGGACAAAGTCCATACCATCATTTGTCCTACCTCTACTGTTAAGCCGCGAGCTGTATGTGGTTTTGGCCTTTTGGGGGACGCACAATATATGTCCCGACATTTCTAGTGGGTGCCAGAAGGTCGGGACCCGGAACATGGAATGTTTTGACGGCAAAGTGATGAACAATCGTGCTGAATCAGTCTCCTGTTATTCGTGCTCTTTCCTACTGTACTGACTCGGTCAGGGACACTGCAGGGCGAGGCCGCAGCTACAATACATGGGCCCGTGTTTAGCCGGGAAGCATGCGTTCGGAAATTGCTAATGGAGCTCGAGCACAAGCTTTGGAAATTTCAAAAATTAACTGGTTTTACTATGAAAAAACGAATTACGAAAGCATGCACATAAAGGATGTACCCCCTCCGTTCCTAAATATAAGTCTTTGTAGAGATTTCACTATGGACCACGTACGGATGTATCTAAATGCATTTTAGAGTATAGATTCACTCATTTTGCTCCGTATGTGGTCCATAGTGAAATCTCTTCAAAGACTTATATTTACACCGCGAGTAACTTGTCCGGCTCGGTCCGGTCGCATGGAGCAAGCAGCTGATCTGGTCCCACGGAGCTCAAGAGATTTGGGGGCTACACTGCTCGCCTCGCTCCAGTTCATCAGCGATCCACGCCTACAATCCCAAGTAAATCTCATTCATCGCAAATTAATCAGTATTTATTTCCATGTCCATCCAAACCAATAATCGTCCTGTTCTCCATGCATCTTACCTAGAGTAGTTTTCTTGATTCCATCTACGAACCAGGCTTTAACTGGGTCCGATGATATGCGCTTAGTCCCTTTGGAACCCTTCAGTTTACCCCCAAACACGCATTTGTTTCGCCCATGCTGATGGCTGCAATAATCCTTCGAAAAGTTCAGGGATAGAAGAAGAAATGACACCAATACAATGTATTCAGAGACACATCCTGCACTCCAAACTGCTCCTGGTATGTAAGCAAAAATCCCAGCATCCCAATCGTATGAAGTCCAGCTTTGCAAACTGGCTAGCCATTCATCATGACAGTACCATAGTTCAGTTATGCAGAATTGCACAGAGCTGGTTAATGTTGACCTCACATTTTATTCACATGTACTACAGTGATATAAAGGGAGCAGAGGAAAGTGGCCAGGTAAATCAAGTGCAAGCCACTTGGATACCGTTCCTAACTCTCAAGCATCCTATCCTTTTTAAGCATTACAAGTCGCTCAACTACCGCCGCCATGTCGGGCCGATCTTCTACATCTTCTTTTAGGCACTCAATTGCCAGCTTGCCAATTTCTTCCAGGCAATAGATATCTTCTTCTTCAGTTGCGATCTCCTTGTCCATCATCGCCCTACCGCTCTTTTCTTTCTCACAAACTTTACGGAACTCCAAAATGAGGCTACAGTATTCGTCGTATACACTTGGCTTCCTGGTAATGAGTTCTAAGAGAATCGCCCCAAAGCTGTAGACGTCGCTTTTTTCTGTCAGTTGCCCGGTTTTAAGGAACACTGGGTCAACGTAAGCCATGTCCCCAGCTACAATCTTGCCGAAATAATATTCCTCTCTAAGCAGCTTCCATAACCCGAAATCTGAGATTTTCGGTACGAACTTGTCATCCAGAAGTATGTTGTCCGGCTTGACATCACCGTGCCGTATGGCTTGATTTCCATAGGAGTGCATGTATGTTAAGCCTTGTGCAGTTCCAATTGCAATATGCAGACGCAGGTCTAAGGGGAGCTTTTGGTTTCTGCTGTTGCCATGAAGAATGTCTTGAAGACTTCCTTTGCCAGCAAACTCATACACCAACATTGGAACATCCACCTCCAGGCAGCAACCGATGAGGTTGAGAATATTCACGTGCATCATATGTGTCTGGATCTCTATTTGCTCGATAAACTGCTCCTTTAAAGCTTCAGTTACCTTGACAGAGGACATAACTGCCACTGCGGTGTTCTCAGGAAGGGTTCCTTTGCAGACTTTACCAAAGCTTCCGACCGAAAGAAACTCTGAGTTGTTGTTGGTGATTTTTCTTAGTTCGCTTTTTGTGAAAATGTATAGTCCCTTGACATTCTGCAGTACTGGACCTCCATTCCTTTTGAAATTTGTGTGCGCATTCCTACTGAAGATGCCCAAACTGTTCAAGTTGAAGAACACGGTAGAGTTAGAGCTGGAAATCCTTTCGCTTTGTGTTGTGTTGTTGTCTTGTTTTCCCCACAATGTCCAGTGACCTGCCGTTTTTTCTTGACCCTTCTGGCAACGAGCTTTTATTAGCATCCGAAGACGTTCTGCAACATCTTCCATTCGAGGGCGTTTGCTCATCTCCATTCTGAGGCACTCAGCTGCTAGATTTACAATCTTGTCAAGAACCTTAATGTTGCTCGACTGTGCTATATCAGCATCGAACATCTCTCTTGCCTTCGTTCCTTTTCGAACAGCTTGGACGAAAGTTTCTATGAGGCCCATGCTCCCGTTTTCATATGCCTTTTTTCTCGTGACTAGTTCTACTAAAACGACCCCAAAACTGTAAACATCACTCTTCGGATCGATGCACCCAGTCTTAGCAAACAACGGATCAAGGTAACCTATGCTGCCTATTACATTCACTGTGTATTGAGTGCTGTCCTTGGAAAACATTCTGGATATCCCGAAGTCGTATAATTTCGCACCAAAGTTATCATCTAAAAGGATGTTACCAGGCTTGAAATCACCATGAATGGTTGGTGGACACATGGAAGAATGCATGTAGCTTAATGCCTTTGCACAGTCTAGAGCAATACCCAACCTTTGATCTAAAGAAATGGGATAGTCTTTGCAACCGAGAACTTCTCTGAGGCTTCCTCCGGAGATGTACTCGGTGATCATCATTAAAGCATTTTTCCTCTGAACAGTAGCCCAAGAGCCTAACAACGTTCTTGTGGTTGATTTGGCAATGTATGATTATTTCCTTGGCAAAATGTTCCTTCATATCTGTGAGTGGAATCTTGACTGCAACCTGAGTACAATCGTCAAGAACGCCAAGGTAAACTTCTCCAAAGCTACCTTTGCCAATGAGAGTGCTATAGTTGTCAGTGATCCTTTTAATCTCAGCCTCTGTGAACTTGTTTAGACCATCAATGTTGAATGATCTCCAGTTTACGTTTTCATCCTCTTGGATGAGGTCTGCAGGCTTGACCTTCTTGTGACTCTAACAAAGAAGATTATACTGTTATATTGTAGGGAGATCAAGAAAAGTGGAAGAGAAGTATAATTTACAAAAGGTCTCCAACACGATGTTATCTGTTGCACGTGACGTCTAATAAGTAAACTTCTTTCTTGAGACCATTCAGTAAACCAACCTGCTCAGCTGATGAACTGTTGATACCAATTTTGTCTGAATAGTCCACAATTCCTGTTTTATCAAGCCTATCGCTTATGTCCCCTGTATTTGGTCTCTTCTTCGGGTCCAAGTCCAAACATTCTGTCCCTATTTTAGTGCATACTCTTACTTGTTCCAACTGTGTATCTCCCTCTAATGACTCCAGTCGATCCATCCAACTTGCAGCTACCTGATTCATCCAACTTGCAACTACCTACACAGTTGCAATCATGAGTTAATTAGTATTTAATAACTAACACCGTTCCCCAAACAACAGCGTGGGGAACAACTTTTTTGGGTTTCACGTACATACTCCCTCTGTCCCGTGAAAAGTGTACGTTTGGCTTTAAAATTTGTCCACAAAAGAGTGTACATCTATCTTCCAGGTTCGGCTCCTCTACAGTTGTGTTGTTACTGTACCGGTACAGTAGGTAGTAGAATCTGCCGTTCAAATCAAATCGGAAGGCTCTTCTTTCTTCCAGCCTTCCGATTGGTTTCCTTAATTTTTACATGGTTTCCTTAATTTTTACATGGTTCCTTTAATCAAAATAGCATTCTACACATGGTTTCCTTAATTTTTACATGCACTTAGGTCATTGGGGGTAGGATAATTAAAGAGGAAAGAGATGGTGGCTTGCACCTTTCCAATGCTTTTTTACTCCAATCCATAATTTGTCCTAACATTTCTATATGTACATTTTTCACCGGACGGAGGGAGTATATATTTACATATTGTTTGCAAGAAGGCCATATTAACAGCCAAACGAGTCAACTGTATGTAATTTGAGATCACAACACATAATTAAAGGTCAGATCAAAAGCGATACAATTAATGTTTTGTTATTTACAAATAATTAATTATCTCACTTTTGATCTTACATACTTATACAACATCAAGGCTCCAACTTCCAGCTGGGTTATTTTTTCAATTATTTGTGATGAAAAAAAGGGTCATCTGCGATGTTTCCTGACAAAATTATATGATGAATATTTCGTGTCATGGTAGATGAAACTATGATAAGGGGAAAATTTCTCGATGTACTTTTGCGAGTCATGTTACATGAAGAAAATTCTGATGCAAAAATTTCGTCACAAAATATATCTAGTGATACAGAGATTTTGTTTCGTGATGATTCACTATGCATAGTTTCTTGTAGTGGGTGTCTAGAAAACGGGATCAATTTACTTCCACCAAAAATATGCATACCTATAGTGCTATATGATGGAGTCCTAGACTAGGGGGTACTCATCACGTCGTCTCCCGACCAGGTGGGTCTAGCCGAGGACCACCATGGCGGTTCACCAATGGGCCACTTTGGGCAGCCCATGATGCATAGAAGGAAGATTCCACAAGACTTGGCGCACAAGAAGAGGACTCTTCTAAACCCTAGGCCTCCGGTGCATTATATAAACCGAGGCCAGGCTAGTCAATAGAGGATTACAAAGTAGATCAACAATCTCATGGTAGATACCTGTACTCTGTACTATACCTCATATCTATACAATCAAAAGCAGGACGTAGGGTACATTATCTCTTCGAGAGAGCCCAAATATGGGTAAAATCCTGTGTCCATGTTACCATCGCTCTAAGACGCCTAGCTTAGGGCCCCTACCTCGAGATATGTTGGATTTAGCACCTATACTATACTACTTACAAGAAGAATGATTTTTGTGAAAACCAACCAATGTTAAACGTCCATAATATCAAATCTGATGGGGGCAAGAAAGAAAACCTGGAACCTTAGCCTCTAATGACTTCACTAAAGGGTTAATCACATACTTCTTTATCCTATTTATGTATTCTAAGAAAAACGTTGTGTTAGTTTATTTATTTAGCAAGGTGGAGTTAATATTGTGAATGTGCTAAGTTCATAATAAACCAAATAAAATGCAAGGATGATTTTTGAATTGGTGAAAGTACATTTTGGGTGGAGTAGTCAATATATCAAAACCGTGCATCACATGTATAGTTGTATATGTTTGGTAGTAGTAGGAAATCAAAATCACATAGCTTGGTAACAATGAGTATTTAAAGTAAAGTGTCAAAATGTTGTTATTTGAAGCATCTTAAGAATGTACATTTTCAAGGAAGTGTACATGTGCAATGCACAATCCAAGAGAATGTACCAATATATGTAGAAGATCACATCTAAATTGAATTTAACTTCGTAAAAGGTATTTCTTCTCTCACTAACCACACAGATGATTTCACAAGCATGAGATTAAGATATAATTATAGCAAACTTAAATCGTGAGTGGTTGCTGAAAGTATATATGGATGGGTCGGATCAAAATGCCCTACCACCTTGTATTTGTATTAGTGCTAATGGGGGAGATATATTTGCTAAACTAGAGTGTAAAACATTGATTTAACAATATTTCCTTCGACTAACTTGGAGGATAGCATAACTTGTTGTTACCTTCTCATCTTCTTGATAACTCTTCTCTCCTGTCAGTATCTCCATGATTATGACGCCTAGGCTATATATATCTAACTTGTATGTGATTTGTCCACTCAGGAGTTCCGGAGCAAAATATCCTCTGTTGCAAGATTTATGAAGTCTGATTGATGAATGTGCAAATAAATTGTATAATAGTTTTTGCCACCAAAGAGAAGAATAACTTTTAAGAGGCTTGCTTACCGTGATAGAAATATTTGTTCAGTGAATGCACTTGTTTGCCCTTCCTCGAAACACCTTGATAGACCAAAATCAGTAATTTTAGGTACCATGTGATCATCTAAAAGTATATTAGCGGGCTTGAGGTCCAAATGAAGAATGCACTTCTGATGAAGATAATGTAGCCCCTCGCATATTCCCCTGATTATTCGATAGCGCTCTCTCCATTCAAGTCCAGTAGATACATCTGAAGAGGAGGTGGCAGGTTTTTTCAAATAGTCATATTTAATTTTTATCGATATTGATATTGTAATGTAAATCTAGGAATGCAAAGTACAGAACATGCTAAGTAGTCAAATAACCTACAATAGAGTAAATAAATATTGACAGAAATACAAATTGAGCATCGATCCTACCGGTAATATGCTTATCAAGACTCCCTTTGGGCACATGCTCAGAGCAAAGCAGCCAGTTTCGTCGATCTGACATGACAAGCTTTCCCTTGTAGTCTTCCATTTCCCCTTGTGTCTCAGCGCAATACCCCAAGAAACGTACTATGTTCTCATGCTTAGCCTTCATCAAGCATTTAACCTCTTGGTGGAATTTATTCTCGCGGATATTGTATGTGTTGGATAGCTTCTTGACAGCGACCATGTATTTTCCAACCATCCCCTGTGGTGACAATATGCATTGTCAGCTTCGTGTGTGTCTGGCCCTGCACATACCAAAATGCTATTTACCTTATAAACCACTGCAAACCCTCCGATGCCGATTTGGTTATCAGGAGAGAAACGGTTCGTGATGTCCTCCAATAGTGATACTGGCAGTTTCACGGGCTCTGCATTTTTATCAACCAGCAAGCGCTCCAGGATGGCGTGTTTACTGTTGCCTTCGGGATCCATTCGCAATCTCCTGAATCGAGAGCAATGCCGTTATTTAGGCTTATAGTACATCTTAGTACATTATTGACGCCGACTGTTGAGGAAATTAAACTGCACGTGAACAGCATGCACCATGTAATTGTACTTTGTCATTCCGATGACCAAACACCCTTAAATGGCAGTATTGCTCTGCTTGAAGACTGAAAGTTTCAGTCCAACTTCACTACTTACTGTATTTCAGCAAAAATGATAGACTTACAAATCTCCGGCGCCGAGATGAATGAGCCGGACAGTTTACCGTTGACCAAGAGACTAGCTGATTACCGTGGGCTAAGAACACCGGCAGATCAGATCTAGCGCATCCGGCGCAACAGAAAGAGAGAGAGACAGAGAGCGGCCAGCGAGATCGATGTAGCTATGGAAACTGATTAAGGAATAGCTACCTCGGCAAGCAAGTTGATTGCCCGATCTTCGCCGGCGCAAGAGCGGCCGCCGTCGACCGTCGTCCTCAACGCCCAGCTAATAATTAATCATGGGACCAAATAGTAAGAGTGAGTAATACATCATACTGGAGGAGCATACCTTGGCTAGACGACGGGGCGGCCAATCAAGCAATCCTTGAGATGATTAGACGACCGAGCTTGTAACTGCGGCTGCTCTCCCTTCCTCCGGTTCGACGACCTTCCTTCCCCGGCAACGCCTCCAGGCTCCAGCTAATTCGACTAATTCGTACTGCACTACTGCTACATGTATTTTCTATGTTCTACTTGCAGCTAGTATAATACTCTTGCCAGTGGCGCGAGACTAGTTTAATGACCCACAATAATTGAGCAACCAAAACACATGGTATGCTGGGGCGGCGGGTGTAATCCATATATATAACTAGATGACACCCCGCACGTTTCAAGATCTCATGGCAAAATATCATAACACGAGCTCGTCGGAGAAAAACAATAACATGATCTCTCGGCTTATCCTAACGATTCTACAACACTCCACAAATTTCGGATCAGATCTTGGAGTGACACTGAAGAAAAAGTGAAAAACCAAAATCTCATCTATTTTCTCACCTTTTCTTTGGCTGACCTCGGTTACAGACTTACAGTTGGCGCAACTTCTCACCATTGAATCCGACGATGTGTAGGTCGTCGTAGCTCCTCCCCATAAAATCCGGCGGTGGTGGGAGTTAGAGAAGTTAGATGATGCGTCGTTACCAAGGAGCAGCAAAGAGGTGAACATGTGTGTGGAGCTCGGTCGCAAACCATATGGAATGCTGCAGTGGCACATGTCATCACAGCTCCTCGCCGTTGAATCCAGCGGTGGCAGGGCTTGGTGAGGTTGGATCCAGCCGTCACCGGGATAGCGGAGAGGTGAAGGTAACTGCACAACAGATGGCTCGGGAAAGGGACATGGGAGAGAAATAAAAGATGGAGAGAGCAACCAGATCGTCGAAGAAGATTAGACTTAAACCTTGGTGGGCTAGGGATACCACTGTCCTTTTAACCATCCAACCACAGGTTGGTTTGCTCTCGTCTTCCCTTTTCTACGGACAAACAAAACCTGAAAAAGCATGTGGACGAGTTTCTTCACATCTTGTGCAGTCAACGTAAGATAACTTGCTTTGTTAATAGAGGAAATTCTAAACAAAAATTATGTGAGGTGTATTCTATTTAGAAGCCTTTCCAAGGAAAAATTAGTACAAAAGATTAAAAGATGAATGCAGAGTCAGAATTAGGCTGGGATGCACACATGGTAAGAACACTAGCTATGCGTATTGTGACATTAGCAATTTATATCATAGTGGAAGCAAGATTAATAAAAGGGAGCATTCTTCGTCATTCACATTGTTGTTATAATAAGTCATAAATTGTTGTGTTCTGTAAACATCTTCTACAGTCATCTTATTTCTAGATAATGTCAAAGTCATGAACAACTATGTCTAGAACATTGGGTAAACATGACGAACATTTGTTTATTCAAAAAAATACATGGTGAACTGTTTGTTAATATTGTGCACACTTCTTAATTATGCGATGAAAACTATTAAAAACATACATGATAATTTATTTTTAAATACACGATGAACATTTTTAAATAAGTGATGACCTATTTTGAATCCACAAAGAATTTTTCTAAAACACATGATGGACATTTTTATAACACATGACGAACATATTTCGATACATGACGAACATGTTTTGCACAAATGATGAGCATTTTATAAAAAAAAGTTTCACCTAGCTACAAAATGTTTCTCCACTTTCAAAAAATATTCCAGAAAATGTAAAAACATTATTTATGTAATATTATCACTTTCTTAAAGAAAGATTCGTACTTTTATAGATAAAAAACATAGATAAAACCTCAGTGAACTATAACGAACGGAGAGAAAAAATTCACAAAACCCCACATGCGCGCGTGTTTTGTTGACTAAGCGTCAAATAGAGGGAACGCCTATGTCTGGCTTGACGCAAGACGTAGGACAGCCTCGCCTAAAGGCGACCGCGGGATGAGCCGGCCCAGGCATGCGAGGCCACAGCCTACTTTTTTTCATTTGTTTTTCCTTTACTTTTTACATTACAAACTATTCAATATACATATAGTAAAAAAGACTTTAATAAAACATTAAAAAAATAGTAATCAAGCATTTGAAAAATGTTAAATATGTATAGAAAAATGTTTCTCATGTATACGAAAAAAGTGTACACACAATATACAGTGTTTATAAAAAATTTGATAATGTATTTAATAAATTCTAATCAAGCATTTGAAAAAGTGGTAATCATATATTTTAAAAATATTAATCTACAATTTCAGAAATGTTAAATGTGTATAGAAAGAATGTTTCCAACGAAAAAATATATAATGTATATGAAAAATGTCACGTATTTAAAAAATTAATCAAGCATTTAAGAAATGTTAATCAAGTATTTGAAAAATCTTAATGAAGTATTTGAAAATGTTAAATGTGTATAGAAAAAATGTTTCCGATGTATACAAAAAATATACAATGTGTATGAAAAGAATGTTTATCATGTATTTAAAAATGTTAAGGTGTATAAAAACATAGATTATGTACTTAAAAAATTCTAAGCATTTATTAACATATTCATCATCTGTTTATTATTTTGTTAATGGCAATATTCCTTTTTTTCACACACAATCTATATTTTTCATATACATCAGAAACACTTTTATATACATGTTTAAATTTTTTAAATATAGAATTAACTTTTGTAAAAATATATGTTTTCTGGTGTCTACATTTATTTAATGTACGTTAGACAATGTTTTTCTATACATCAGAACTATTTTTTTATTCACGTTTAACATTTTGAAAATACATGATCAACCTTTTTTTATTCATGTTTAACATTTCAAAAGTAAATTTTTCGGCTTTCTTCTTGTCCTTTTTCTTTGGTTGCTTTTCGGTTTTCCATTCCTGTTCATTTTGTTTTCCCCTAAAAGAAAAAACTAGGACCGGCAGTATGAATGCATGCTTTCTAGTAGCTGCCATTTGTTTATGACGTGAGTGCCGTCAGTTGTTTATGAAAAATCCAATTGCACAATTGCCTCAATTTATCTTCAATTTCAGTTCACAGATCTGAAAATGGAGTGGAAGTAATGGCAAAATCACATTGTCCTTATCATGTCAATCGTCTCGAAAGCTGGAGTGTACTTCGGTTGATAAATCGACTTGTTTAAATAAATTACTTGATTCATAAGAAGTGGTTAGGCTTCTGCAGGTCGGCGGAGGCGGAGGCGGCGACCGCGGCAACGGGGTGATCGAGCGTGCGGTCGGGGCGGCGTAGCTTAGTCTGGAGAGAAAGCTTGTTCAGTTCATCTGCTCGTCTTTGAGGGTGCTTGCTGCCGTCAAAATTCAGTCTGCGTTCCGTGGTTTTTTGGTAATACATCTTGTTCTTGCGACAATTTATGTTCGCCAGCTTAACCCTTGTCCTGTCTTGATTGTGTGCTGATTGTGCAGGCCAAGAAGGCACACCGGGGCTTAAAATCAGTGGTGAGGTTACAACAATGCGGAATTCGTTCGTACATGTATAAATTTGTCGTTGTAACAAAAATGATGTACTAATCACAGACTTCGTTTGTACTATTATTTTATAGACAATCCTGAGAATAGAAATTGAGTCTAATTAAATTAAATATTTATATTTTACACATGTTTATAAGTCATTATTAACTGCCAATGATTACTTACTTTTATATTTACTTACGATAATTATGCTTAATATAAATCATAGTATTTTCTGCTAAGTTATAATGTGTGTCATTAAAATATGTGCACGCCCTACACTAAATTTGATTAGTTTCTTTCTATTCAATAGATTGCACCATAAAATAATACTTAAACTCAACCCCTCTAACCATAAGAAAATAGAATACATAAAATTGCATGTTTCATGGATTAAGTTGTGACACTCACATGACCATAGTATATACGTATATCTCTCTCGGTGTGTCTTTAAAAATCAGAAATATCCTAATAGCGGCTTCTAGTAAACTATTAGGTATACATAGAGAGAGAAAAAAAATATCTCGTAGATATGTTTACAACATCCCAAATCCTTGGCCACATCTCACATCTTCGTCGCATCTCGCATGTGGATCGTGCATGGATGTACCTACCGGGATCGTGGAACCTGGAGGCAACATCATATTATGACTTTGATTTGGTGGTAGAAATTGGATAAGTCGTTCTAAGTTTCTGGCTGCGGTTCGATTGGAAACATTAGTATCCTAGTATGCATTGTGACCAACTGCTCAAGTGAGATTCTTGTGTCATCTATGTGGAGATAAAATCGATCTAATCTTGTCTATTTACATACCGGTAATGGTTGAACTTGAAACTATGTGAGGAATTGTGGAGAATTATTGCGTAAACGTGAATTAAAAGCTCTGACTGTTAGCTGTTGTGCAAGAAAATCGAAGCCCTGCTTTGTCCCTAGTAGTGATATTTTGCTCGTATGAAGAATTTGTGATGAGTTAGTGAGTTGTGAGTGACACAAGTGTATCTTAGTTTTTTTCTTGTTTTATTAACAACATTTATGTTCCTTGTTCATGTGCTCTATGCTTCTTATTGCAGTTGTTCGATCTTTTGCTGATACAAATATTTGAGCTGATATTTTGCATTCTTTACGGTGCCAACCAAAGCCTGGATCAAACAACAGTTCACCTTTGAAGCTCTCAGTGTCTTTGATGGGTCACATTAAAGCAGTCAATTGTGTGGACTGGTCACCGGGCCATGGTATGTAGGTATTTTCTGTACTTTGATTTGCTTTTTTTTTTGCTTGGACTTATGTTTACCAAATTATAAGTAAACACACTTAGAAATGACATGTGTAAGGCGCTCTCTAGGATTATGTGTTACATTTTCTTTGCAGGATTCTTGCTTTCTGGTTTTTGATTCACAATAAATGTTATATTATGAGCAATCGGTCGTCTAACATGATATGAGTATGGATATTAACTAGTGAACAAAGGACATCCAATACATGTCGTGATAATGACATCATTTCTAAATTTAATGATATAAACCTCGCAAAGTATGTGTAGATATCAATTGCTATACTCACTCTATTATTCCATTCTCTTCTCTCACTAGGAAAAAGTCTAATAATGTTCACTATACACAAGAACAAAGCTGTAAAGATTCTAACAGATCTGCAAATGTTTTATCCGATTCATGATCATATATAAAAATCACGCACGATTTCTCAAATTCACGAGCAATTTTCGAATCCATGGACTTTCAAATACATGAATAATTTTTGAACTAGGGGAACAATTTTACAATTCATGAACATTTTCTGAAATTCAAGAAAATTTTCAATTTATGAACAATTTAAATCATATAATATTTTGAAATTTTGAAGCACTTTCAGAAATGCGCAAACATATGATTATTTTGTGAACATTTTATGAACCGATGACTATTTTTGAATTGAAAATTATTATTATTATTTTGGGAACTCTTTTTGGAATTCGTGAACATTTTTGGATATTCGGATTGTTTTATTATATTTCATGAACAATAATTTGAATTCAGAAACATGGGTTTTTGAACAGAATATTTTTAAGTTCTTGAAGTTTTGTGAAATTCAGAATATTTTTTAAATCCCAATTTTTTTTGTAGAATTACCAGTTCATGAACATTTTTTGCAATTGAGAAAGAACAAAAGTACAAAAGCAAAAAAAAAAAAACGTGGCTCACCCTGCATATGGGCCGGCCCAAAAGCACGCGTTGGGGGTGGGGGAGCACTTAAACCTGATTATATGGCGGGCTGGGCCGGGTTTCGGGTTGGGCTTGAAAAAGCCAGAAACCCAAACTTCAAGCCCCAAGCAGGTCCAAAGCCCGAAAGTACACACTTTCTCAAGTTCGAGCCTCGCCCAAATATAGGCCCGAAGCCCGAAAGTCTAGCCCAAATGTTGTTTCTCAATGTTTTACGTGTAAGCCCGACCTGAATTCTGAAAGCCCAACCAAATACTATTTCTCAGTATTGTTACGAAAGCCTAAGCCTAGCCGAAATGTACTTTGGGTTGCAAAACAAGGCCCGAGCTCAGCCTGTATTTTTCAGGCCAAGCTCGGGCCGGGCTACCCACAGGTTTAGGTGCATGTTTCCTCACTTTTCCCCGCGTAGGTCAGGGAATAGGAGGTCTCCGGCAAATACGCACACACGTCAAATGGATGCGAAGACAGTCACAAGCAAGGTGACTTGGGCAGGCCAGCTAGGGGTGTTGTTTCGTTTGCTGGTTCCTGCTGTGTTGTTTTGCCTGGTTTTTGTGTTTGGCTTCTGAACTGTTTGTTTTTTTCTTGCTTGGATTGTCCATTCTTTCCCTTTATTTCTTTTTTTTTTCATTGTCCATTTTTCCTCTTTTGTTGTTCTTTTACTCTATGCATTTTCTCCCCCCCCCCCCCTGTGTATGAACATTAGTCCTTTGTGTTTGAGCGTTTTTGAATAATACAAGGTGATTTTTTTGACAATTCATGGTGAATATTTTTCTAATACACAATGAATATTTTTAGTTCATTTTTAAAATATGTTTATATTTTTTAAATACATAATGAGATTTTTTTACTTTTAAAAGTACACGGTTAAGCTTATTAATACATGATGAACATTTCTGAAACATGGTGAAAATTTTCATTTATGCACAATTAACATTTTTTTAATTACGCGATGACAACTTTTAAATACATGATAATTCATTGTTAAATACAGGATGAACTTTTTAAAATTAATGGCAAACCTTTTAAATTCACGATCAACATTTATAAGATACATGGCGAACAATTTTGCAATACGCAAGAAACAATTTAAATTCACGGTTATCATGTTTTGAAGACATGATGAACATTTTTTAAAAGCCTCACTTATCTAGAAAAAATGTTCATAAATCAACTTGTTCATCCTAAGAGAAAAAACTACGACCAGCGGTATGAATGCATTGCACACGCCTGAATTTCTCTTCAGTTTCAGTTCACGGATCTGAAAATTGACTTGAAGTAATGGCAAAATCACAGTGTCCTTATCATGTCCATTGCCTCGAACAGCTGCAGTTGTTCGGTTGACAAATCGACTTGTTTAAATTAGTTGATTCATAATAACTTGTTATACAAAATACACACTGAAATTACAAAATCTTGATAAAGCAAGCAACACACAAACCACCCCCTCATACTCGCCTGATACACTCGTAGTACATGACTGTTATTCTGAACCCTCAATTCTGTAATGCACATAGTAAAACGGAGCAGCGAATGGCGGAGCACCAAACAATTCCCACGCATGCAACGCATCATAAATAGCAACGACGTCGATCACTCACTGACCATGAACCGGCCGGTGATAGATTTCAGTGCCGGGCTGGACGTACGGTGGCTGATCTGAGACTCTGAGTCAGTGGTGTCCGTGGTATCCACCGTCGCCGCCGCCGGCGTAGGCGGGCGTGGGAGGGACAGGGTGGTAGTCCGGGTGGGGCTGCGGCTTGGGCTCCGGCTTGGGCACGGGGCCGTAGTCCGGGTGGGGCTGGGGCTTGGGCTCCGGCTTGGGCGGCACGGGCTTCTTATGGTGGAAGTGCTCAATGATGTGCTTCTTGATCGGCCCGCACAGGGTCATGGACGCGCACTCGGGCGACGCCGCGGACGACGTGGCGGTGTTCTCGCCGGCGACGACGCCGTAGGTTGTGCCGTCAGACACCGGCACGATCTTGGACGGCTCCTGGCCGGGGCACGGCGCGTTGGAGGCGGCGCTGTGGAGCTGAGCGACGCAGTCGGCGCCATGAAGGTCAGAAGCGAGGGGCACGCTGAAGGCGCCGGTGCCGTCGAGGGCGCCCACGGCCTTGCTCTCGTACTCGCCGGCGCTGTTCTTGCACTTGATCGCCACCTGCAGAGCCTTGAAGGCTTCCTCGGCCTTCATGTTCTTCCTGGTGCAGTCGGCGCATTTGGCCAGGCCGACGACCACGGACGCCGCCTCCGCATTGGCGACGGCGATGGCCAGCAGGACGCAGAGGGCGAGTGCTCTCGGAGCCGCCATGCTTGAACCTCTGGATCGAACTACTGCCACTTGCTGGTGTGAAGTGGCTGCTCGATCGATGGATGGACGAGTGGATGGAACAGGCGACGCATGGCTTTTATAGGCCTCTGTATTGATCGACACAGCTCGAATGCTCAACTGGCCGATCTGTCTGCAAGCGCAGAAGAAGAAGGGTGGCCGGCGGGCGCAGTGAAGCGAGACAACGAGAGATGAGCTAATTCGCTTTCGGCGCGCCGAAGTTCCCGATGGCGAATTAATACCGATCGTCGTTTAGATCCACGTCATTGTTCAGCTGGTGATTTATTTAAAATATACAAACAGGTCACGAATATAAAAATACATTAATATTGCAAAGATAGCAGTTGCATCCAGCCTCTGCAACAACGTCATGACGTAAAGACATTACGGATGCATACAACCTAAAGATAAAAAGAAGAAGAAGGAAAAAAGAAAGATCCTGCTAAAGTGATTAATTCTTTGTAGCTGCAGCACTGATCATCACCTAGACAACATCTGAAGTCCAAATTCTTCAAAAGCGACGCCTCCAAGAAGAAAATACTGCACAAACACCGTCATCGCTCGATCCTAGATTTTAGGTTTTCACCCTGGAGAAGATCTGCGCTGTCAAAACAATGCCTTCAACAAAGTTATTGGAAGGCACAACCAATTAAGTTCAGGCCTTGGATTTTCACCAGCAGAATGCCATCTTAGAGAAAAGAAGAATGAAGGACCGCACCACCGTTCGGTTCCCTACAGTAGGCCGGAGATCTCGATGGGCACCGCCGCCACTACCCGCACCATGTGAAGATGAGTAGCTGTGCCGCGCCGAGCCCCCGAACCAGTCACCGTGCCGACCTCGCGGTCACAGCAACAGCCAAGGTTGCTGATGAAATTCGGCCATTGTTGGGAACCTCGACCACCTGCTCATGCCGTTGCTGTATCCGTCACGAATGTATCCTAGCTAGCAAACATCTTTGTCGTGGATGCTTCAATCGCATCCAAGATTCTTTTTTCCACATATCTCAATATATATAAGCTCTCACGAACAGGAATACAACTATCATCTGAACTGCAGAACAAAATACGTACGGTTGCAACCGCATTATTATATTCAAGGTTTGAGAGGTTTTTATGTTATTATGCCACCTAGCTCTGGTGCTCAAATCCTTCTAGCTCTGATTTGGTTGTAAGGGCATCACCAACGCGAATCCCGCCTGCATAAGTCCGGACCATATTGTGGCAGCCAACGCTGTTCTGTATCTATTCGCTCCACGGTTCAGACGCACTTTTTCTCGTTAACTGGAGACAAAGTGTGGTGGCTTTGAGGGTGTCCGAATCGCTGTCACGTCCGCTTCTGACCGCCATGGCCCACCCAAATCCCTCCCCTTGCGCACGCGTGCGCTTCTCGCCCGAAATAGTCAGCGCTGCTCCAGAGCGTCAGTACCGCATTCATGCCCGGTTAGAGCGGACACAACCTCTCACTAGCGCCGTCATTGAAGCGACACCGGCTGAGAGAGCGCCGCTGATACGTCTCCGTCGTATCTACTTTTCCAAACACTTTTGCCCTTGTTTTGGACTCTAACTTGCATAATTTGAATGGAACTAACCCGGACTGACGCTGTTTTCAGCAGACTTTCCATGGTGTTTTTTATGTGCAGAAACAAAAGTTCTCGGAATGACCTGAAACTCCACGGAACATCTATTTGGAAAATAAGAAAAATACTGGAAGAAAAATCCACGTCAGGGGCCCCACACCCTGTCCACGAGGGTGGAGGGCGCGCCCCCTGCCTCGTGGGCCCCCTGACGCTCCACCGACCTCAACTCCAACTCCATATATTCACTTTCGGGGAGAGAAAAATCAGAGAGAAGGATTCATCGCGTTTTACGATACGGAGCCGCCGCCAAGCCCTAAAACCTCTCGGGAGGGCTGATCTGGAGGCCGTTCGGGGCTCCGGAGAGGGGGATTCGTCGCCGTCGTCATCATCAACCATCCCCCATCACCAATTTCATGATGCTCACCGCCATGTGTGAGTAATTCCATCGTAGGCTTGCTGGACGGTGATGGGTTGGATGAGATCTATCATGTAATCGAGTTAGTTTTGTTAGGGTTTGATCCCTAGTATCCACTATGTTCTGAGATTGATGTTGCTATGACTTTGCTATGCTTAATGCTTGTCACTAGGGCCCGAGTGCCATGATTTCAGATCTGAACCTATTATGTTTTCATGAATATATGTGAGTTCTTTATCCTATCTTGCAAGTCTATAGTCACCTACTATGTGTTATGATCCGGCAACCCCGAAGTGACAATAATCGGGACCACTCCCGGTGATGACCGTAGTTTGAGGAGTTCATGTATTCACTATGTGCTAATGCTTTGTTCCGGTACTCTATTAAAAGGAGGCCTTAATATCCCTTAGTTTCCATTAGGACCCCGCTGCCACGGGAGGGTAGGACAAAAGATGTCATGCAAGTTCTTTTCCATAAGCACGTATGACTATATTCGGAATACATGCCTACATACATTGATGAATTGGAGTTAGTTCTGTGTCACCCTATGTTATGATTGTTACATGATGAACCGCATCCGGCATAATTCTCCATCACCGATCCAATGCCTACGAGCTTTTCACGTACTGTTCTTTGCTTATTTACTTTGCTACTAAATACTTTGCTGCAGATATTAAGTTATCCAGGTGTGGCTGAATTGACAACTCAGTTGCTAATACTTGAGAATATTCTTTGGCTCCCCTTGTGTCGAATCAATAAATTTGGGATGAATACTCTACCCTCGAAAACTATTGCGATCCCCTATACTTGTGGGTTATCAAGACTATTTTCTGGCGCCGTTGCTGGGGAGCATAGCTCTATTCTTTGAGTCACTTGGGATTTATATCTGCTGGTCACTATGAAGAATTTGAAAGACGCTAAGACAACAATTTATCCCTCAACTACGAGGGGAGGTAAGGAACTGCCATCTAGCTCTGCACTTGATTCACCTTCTGTTTTGAGTAAGCTTGCGACACCTAAACCTGCTTCTGCTATTCGTTCTGATATGTCACATGTTATTGATGATGCCACTTCTGCTATGCATGATACTTATGATGAAACTACTTCTATGCTTGATACTACTGTGCCACTTGGTGAATTTCTGGATGAACAACTTGCTAGGGCTAGAGAGACTGAAATTATTGATAATATTTATGAAAGTGATGATGAAGACTCTTCCCCTAATAAGTATGAATTACCTGTTGTGCCTGAGGGCTATGTTATGGATGAAGCAATTGCTAACGAAATTTTTGCCTGCAAAGATAGATATGATGTTAAGAAATTATTAGCTAAATGGAAGCAGCAATCTCTTAATGCTAGAATGAAACCTGACCCTGATTTTGCTACTTCACCTATCTGTGTTACTGATAAGGATTATGAATTCTCTGTTGATCCTGATATAGTTACTTTGGTTGAATCTGATCCTTTTTATGGCTATGAATCTGAAACTGTTGTGGCACATCTTGCTAAATTAAATGATATAGCCACCCTGTTCACTAATGATGAGAGAACCCGCTACCTTTATATCCTTAAAATATTTCCGTTCTCATTAAAGGGTGATGCTAAGATATGGTTTAATTCTCTTGATCCTGGTTGTGTGCGTAGTCCCCAGGATATGATTTATTACTTCTCTGCTAAATATTTCCCTGCTCATAAGAAACAAGCTGCTTTAAGGAAAATATATAATTTTGTGCAAATTGAAGAAGAGAGTCTCCCACAAGCTTGGGGGAGGCTTCTCCAATTACTTAATGCTTTGCCTAATCATCCTCTTAAGAAAAATGAAATACTTGATATCTTTTATAATGGATTAACCGATGCTTCCAGAGATTACCTGGATAGTTGTGCTGGTTCTGTTTTCAGGGAAAGAACACCAGATGAAGCTGAAATTCTATTGAATAATATGTTGACAAATGAAAATAATTGGACACTTCCTGAGCCAGTTTCTGAGCCTATTCCTAAACCAACTCCGAAGAAGAGAGGTGTTCTATTTCTCAGTCCTGAAGATATGCAAGAGGCAAAGAAATCTATGAAAGAAAAGGGTATTAAAGCTGAAGATGTTAAGAATTTACCTCCTATTGAAAAAAATACATGGTCTTAATTTACCGCCTGTTGAAGAAACATATGATCCTAATCCATTACCTATTGAAGAAGCTCATGGTCTTGATAACCCGACACGGGTAGTAAAGGTGAATTCTCTCTATAGATATGATAAAGCTGAAATCCCTCCTACTAAGTTTGCTAGCCAATATTTGGATGAGTTTGATAACTTTATGGTTAGGCAAGAAGATTTTAATGCTTATTTTGGTAGACAATTAAAAAAAAAATGCTTATATGATTGAACACTTGGGTGATCATATGTCTAGAGTTAAAGGTGAACTTAAACTCATTAGTAAACATGCTTCTATGGTTACCACTCAAGTAGAACAAGTACTTAAAGCTCAAAATGATTTGCTCAATGAATTGAATAGTAAGAATAATGATTATGCTGTTAGAGTGGCTACTAGAACTGGTAAAATGACTCAGGAACCTTTGTATCCTGAAGGCCACCTTAAGAGAATTGAGCAAGATTCTCAGAGAAATAATATTGATGCACCTAGCCCTTCTAAAAGGAAGAAAAAGAAAAATGATAGGACTTTGCATGCTTCTAGTAAACCTATTCCTGAACCACCTGAGAATCCAAATGATATTTCTATTTCTGATGCTGAAACACAATCTGGTAATGAACATGAAACTAGTGATAATGTTAATAATGATGTTCATGTTGATGCTCAACCTAGCAATGACAATGATATAGAAATTGAACCTGCTGTTGATCTTGATAACCCACAATCAAGGAATCAACGTTATGATAAGAGAGATTTTGTTGCTAGGAAGCACGGTAAAGAAAGAGAACCATGGGTTCAGAAACCCATGCCTTTTCCTCCCAAACCATCCAAGAAAAAGGATGAAGAGGATTTTGAGCGCTTTGCTAAAATGATTAGACCTATCTTTCTACGTATGCGATTAACTGATATGCTCAAAATGAATCCTTACGCTAAGTATATGAAAGAAATTGTCACTAATAAAAGAAAGATACCGGAAGCTGAAATTTCCACCATGCTTGCTAATTATACTTTTAAGGGTGGAATACCTAAGAAACTTGGAGATTCAGGAGTTCCTACTATATCATGCTCCATTAAAAGAAACTATGTTAAAACTGCTTTATGTGATCTTGGAGCCGGTGTTAGTGTCATGCCTCTCTCTTTATATCGTAGACTTGACTTGAATAAGTTGACACCTACTGAAATATCTTTGCAAATGGCTAATTGTGACACCCAAGTTTTTATTTGGATTTTTCAAAAGATTTTTATTTGACTTGAGGGGAGTGATTTAATTTTTTTTTCTTCAAGAGAACTCCCCCTCTCATATATTTTTCTTTATGGCAGAAGTTTTATTTGGATTCAACCAAGATCTGTTTTTGGTCTTGGAGGCTCTTGCCTTTCATTTGGACTCAAGGCAAAATGTTTAATGTCTTTCATTTGGGAAAATAACTTTTGAAAATCTTTTTGGGAAATGCACTATGGCTTTTGGAAAACTCCTTTGCCACTTTCCACAATTCCTTCTTGCCATAGCCTTAGTGCAAATGCTCTCTCCTAACTCCTCCCTCACCTTTGGATCAGGTTTTGCATCTAATCCAGCAAGTTGAACCTCCCCATGTGATCATTTCCATTTAAATTCTATTCAAATAATTTTCTGCCTCCTTTTCTAGCACTTGGGGATTTACAAAGGAACTCCACTTTCTGTCTTGATTTTTGCCACCAAACCTTTTTCCCTCCTAGTCCTTTGAACCCTCAACCTAGAACCATGAAGATCCACTGGTCTCCAGTTTAAAATTTTCAAACTACACCTGCTGCAAGTTTGGACCAGATTTGCCAAATTTGGCAAAATTCATTCAAAACTCTCCCCAAAAATTCCAAGTAAAATCATGCAGCCTCTGGGTGCATTGAGTGGTCATCTCACCAAGTTACAGCTCCAGAAAAATTCATCTCATTGCAAAATCCTTCTGTCGAACACCTGCAGTGCACTGTCTATGTCAAGTTCAGAAAGTTCAGACAACACTGCAGTGGCTGCTGTCGTTTTCTTCAGAGGAGGACGTCGATCTCGCCAGTGCCACCGCGTCGCCTTGCTCCTCGTCCCCGCCCTCTTGTTCCTGCACCGCACGAACGCCTGGCACCTTGCGGGCGTCGGCGACGAGCAGCAGAAGGTGCGCCGCCCTGTGACCGACGCCGGCGGCGGCTTTGCGGACGCCAGCGGGAGACACGGCACCGACGACGCCACCCAGCGCCGCCCAAACCACCGGAGCCCGCCGAGTGGCCTTCCACTCCCCCAAATGCGCTGCCGCTCTCGTCGTGAACCGCAGGGCGTGGAGCGCGCTCTCTGCCGCCGTTGAGCCCGTGCGGTCACCTCACCGTGGACCGACGCCATTACGCCGAGACCAGCCCCGTTTAGCTGTGGAACGACTCCAGTAACCTCCACTGATGCTGCCTGGCCGCTCAAACCACCTGCCAATCCACTGCTCCGCCGTAATCGCTCGCCGGAGATTCTCCGTTCACGGCCACCCCGTCGATCTGCCTATAAATAGAGGCCCCGAGCTTCAACTCGAGCACCCACCATCCCTGCACTTCCCCTAGAGCACGCCTAGCCACTGGAAGAACCCCGAGGAGGTCTCCTTCCTCGACTCCGGCCGCCGCGACCCGCCACGGGATCCAGCCCGATTCGCCCCCGTGTGTGCTCCTCCGCCTCCATTCTCTTGCCAGTAGCTTCACCTGGCACCCCTCATTCTGACCCGCGCCTCAATTCGTAATTTGCAGCCCTACACCGGAGTTCCCCATCCTCACCCGAGCCGCCGTCCGCCGGAGATAGTGTCGCCGTCGACGTGGTGCTCCCCGTTGGACGAGTCCACCACCCACCGACGCGGAAGAAGACGCTGAAGCTCTTGGTACCCTCCGTTTCTCCTAACTCGCCGTGGTTCGACGCCGGCGTCCACCGCAGTCTTCGGGCGCCGGCGAGCTTTTTAAACCTGACAGGTGGACCCCGCCTGTCAGCCTCTATTCTTTTCTCCTCCGAACCGTTTTCTGTTGACGCCTTCGGGCAAATACGCTTTCTCCCTTGCGCTTGCGCATTCCCAGCCGAAGCGTTTTTTGTTTTCTCAGTTAAAACCCTGGAACTTTTCTGTTTCATTACAAAAAGATCCCTAGACAGAAACCTTTATAACTTTTTAATAAAAAGGTATTTTTGGGTGATTCTTTTTCTGACAATCTTCAAATTTTGTCTAGTTTTTTATGGGATTTATCTGAAAAATATTTGGCAAAGTTTCTGTGCATGTGTTGGTTTTCACGTTAGTATCCGTTTGGTGATTGCCGTAGGTTCCGGGAGAGGTGACGGAGCCGCGAACTTCGCCGAGCTAGACTTCGACTTCTCCGAACCAGGAAAGCATGTTTTGAAAATTTGAGATGACAGGTGTTTTGCATGTTTGCGTGAAAGTTGGTGCGTGGCATATGAGTGTCGGTAAATACCTCGTTGCTTGTAAGGCAACTACCCGGTTGTTCCAAAGTCGTGATGATCTCTGATGAGAGATGGCCTAATCATGTGGTGACATGAAGGGCAGCAAGGGGGTACTGTTGTAGCATGCCAGCCTTGCGTCATCCGACTTTCTCCGACGTTAACGTGGTTGGAGCCACGTTATCGTTCTTCCTTTTTTTTTGCATGTTCCAAAGTTGCGATGATCTCTGATGAGAGATGGCCAAATCATGTGGTGACATGAAGGGCAGCAAGGTGGTACTGTTGTAGCATGCCAGCCTTGCGTCATCCGACTTTCTCCGACGTTAATGTGGTTGGAGCCGCGTTACCGTTCCTTCCCCCTTCCGTGCTACCACATGTCTCATTGCCAGGGATGCGGTTTAGTAAGTTGGTAACCTCTTTCCGTGTACACACCAAACAAAGAGGCCGGGATGATGGTACCTTGGCCCAGGATTAATGCCAGTCATCCGGTCAGGGGGCATGGGTGTTTCCGGTTGGGACCGAGAGGGGGGGCACCCCCTTAAAGCGCGCGTATAGAAATTTGATCCCATGCTACGCGAGGTTGTAGCCTCCCCGTCTCAAGGTTTTTCTTGAACGATGCTTAGGGTGATCCCTGGCTTCGGATGGTTGAATTGGGTGTGTACTGGTTAGACGTGTTTCTTCCAAAACACCGTAGACGGAACTAGTCCCCGTGACTACTGAAATCCATTGGCTGTGGTTAAGTACAAACTCTGCAGAGTCAATTCTTTCCAAATCATCGTATCCCTGATCAAGTAATTGAAAACATTATATCCATATCTATCCGCGTGGAAAACTTGTTCCCGGCGAGCAAGCTCAGGTGGTAATCCAGTTTTATTGTTATTCCTGTGGATGGACTAACCCTATATTTGTTTCATGCTCGTGATAAATTATGTTCCCTAACTGTTGTATTATTGAGCTGTGATATAAGCCCTTTATGTGACGTCGCGCAGACGTCCGACTGTGGCGTGTTTTTGTTTCTTACATTAAATATAAGCCCTTTATGTGACGTCGTTCAGACGTCCGACTGTGGCATGCACCGTCCTTATTTTCTATTATAAGCCCTTTATGTGGTGTCGCCTCGACGCCCGACTGTGGCATTATTATTTCGCATTTTCCGCTCGAGGAGTCTTTCAGACACTCGTTTGGCACCAGTATTATTATTCCGCATTTTCCGCTCGAGGAGTCTTTCAGACACTCGTTTGGCACCAGTATTATTATTCCGCATTTTCCGCTCGAGGAGTCTTTCAGACACTCGCTTGGCACCAGTATTACTATTCTGCAGTTTCCGCTCGAGGCGTCATTCAGACCCTCGCTTGGCACCCAGCATTTATTACCTCTATGCCTGAATCGTACTGGTTAACTTATTCATGTACTTCATGTTCGCATTTGTTATATCTTATGTCCGAACTGTCTTGCGAGTACTTTCATAGTACTCACCTGGCTTGTTGATTTGGCCAGATGTTGATGAAGGCGATCTCTTGGATGAAGAGTTTGATAGCGCGTCCGATGCCTAGAGGAGTCCCAGTCAGTCCTGCGCGATCCCGGTTTTTGGTCACTTGTTTTGTATACGCTTCCGCCACCCGCAATAAGTCTTCTCGAGCCTCACTCCGACGCTCGAAGAGCTGTAGTCTTCTGGAATCATATCAGTCGCTTCGCGGTGATATCTCCACCACCGTTATTATCGTGAGTTAGTAGTTTGCCACCCTATCCGCCGTATTGTTTATCGGCGGGCATGTAATAAATTGTTGGGCAGTCTCTGCTCAACCTTGTATTATATTTAGTACTCCTGGTATTTTTCTTCTGTGACCAAGATAATGTCTACCAGTGAGAAGGAATTCTTCCTCGCTGGTCCGTAAAAGGGATTGGTCTCTCAATAATTATTTTATTGAAAAACCGGTCGTGACACTAATAAATCAACTGCTATACCTGTCGGTATTTGTGAGGATGTGCCTGTTGTGGTTGCAAACGTTACTATTTTAACGGACTTTGTTATTCTTGATATTCCCGAGGACGATAGTATGTCTATTATTCTTGGAAGACCTTTTTTGAATACTGCAGGGGCTGTTATTGATTGCAACAAATGCAATGTCACTTTTCATGTTAATGGTAATGAGCATACGGTACACTTTCCGAGGAAACAACCTCAAGTTCATAGTATCAATTCTATTGGAAAAATTCCATCAATTATTTTTGGAGGTTTCGAATTTCCTCTTCCGACTGTCAAGAAGAAATATGATATCCTTATTATTGGGGATGTGCATATCCCCGTTGAGGTAACATAGTGTCATTCGAAATTTCTCCGGTTCCATGTTATTCGGAATGAGTTTGTTAACAAGACTTGATCAACCTTGTTAGTGGATTCCTTTCGATGAGCATGAGATGGATGAAACTAGAAGGCACAACCTTCTGTACCCTCCTTTTATTTTCTGTTATTTAGTTGAAATAAAGTAAAAATAGTATTTTCTGTCTGTTTTCTGATTTATCCGTAAAATATAAAAATACCCCGAAAATAAAAGTTCTCCAAATGCCCTGAAAATGGAATATGATTTTTCTGGAATATTTGAGAATATCTGGCACTGAGAACACAGCAGGAGGGGCAAGAACCTGGCCACGAGGGTGGAAGGCGCGCCCTACCCCCCTGGGCGCGCCCCCTGCCTCATGGGCCCACGGTGGCTCCCCTCCACTTATTCCTGCACCCGCACACTTCTTCTTCCTCCCAAAAAAATCACTATCCAGCTCAAGCACGAGTTCTAGCTCACTTTCCTGTGATTTTTGATCTCCTTGCTCAAAGCACCTCTCACAAAACTGCTTGGGGAGATTGTTCCTTGGTATGTGACTCCTCCATTGGTCCAATTAGTTTTTGTTCTGGTGCTTTATTCATTGCAAATTTGTGCTGCCTAGGTGACCATGTTCTTGAGCTTGCATGTCAAATTTATATGGTTCCAAGTAGTTCTAATGCTTGATATAGGCTCTAGGCACTTGAAGGAGTAGTTGCTATCAATCTTGTTGAGCTTGGTTCACTTTTATTGAAAGTTACTAAAAATTTCAGAATTTTTCAGAAAATAATGAAGAGATTTTTGAGGGGCTCATCGAGCCGAAGCTCGAAGGAAAAGCAAAGTGAAGAAGCACAGAGGCCCAAATATAATTTGCCTCGCATCGCGGAGATCCAGCCGTGTGAATGGCCTTCCAATGATTTCTTGAGAGAAGCCGGGATTTATGATGATTTTTATGAATTGGCTGAGAATGCAGGCCTCACCGACTTCCTCCGCGACCAACGCAATCAGTATCTCTTACTCACCAATACTTTTGTGCAAAACTTCTACTATTTTCCTAAGGAATCACCTCCTTCAGTAGAGTTTCATTTATATGATGCGGTTAAGAAGATGCCACTAGATGAATTTTGCAATATTTGCAAAATACCTTTTGAGGGTAGTTTAGATGAACCACATCGTAAAGATGTGGATGGGTTTATTGACACTATCACTGTGGGGGAAACCAGGAAGGTTTTCGATGCAAGAATCACTAGCATACATTTTCCTGTTTTACGCTACTTTGCCATATTTGCTAGTCGTTGCTTAATTAGTCGCGGAAACTGTGGAAACCTTAGTGTTCCTGATATTATTATTCTGTTCCATGGTTTATTCTGCGATAACACTGTTAGTATGGGCGGTATTATTGCCAAACGGTTAAGTCTGAACCATACAAAGGGCCCCATCTTTGGAGGTATTTATGCTTCACGCCTTGCTGCACACTATAACATACCTATTAGACACTATGAAAAAGAAGAAAAATTGCTGCCCACTGCTTATTTAGATTATAAGAGTATGGTAGCGCATGACTTTATTGTTAAGAATAGGGAAGGAGCGCTTAAATACAAATTGTTCTTTGATAAACATCACCCTGAGACTATTACCTTGCCTGCTCCCTCCTTGTTTAATTTATCTGAAGGTCCGTATCTCGTTCCGTTGGCGGCCATTCACGCCTACCGGAACCGTACACCAGCCACGGAGCCGGAACCACAATCTGAACCTCCACGACAGTCTAACAATTATTGGGATCCGGAGATGATTTCTAACCAGTGGCAATCAGAGTCTTCTTCATCTCAGTACGACCCCGGCTACAACTATGGATATCCGCCAGGCCATCCGTGGCAATGAACCAACTTAGGCCAAAAGCCTAAGCTTGGGGGAGTACGTATTTCTCACCGACATTACATTTATGTTCACACACTCATTGCTAGATGTCGGTGCTCATAATCTTTCACTGTAATATTCATGCTAGTTTATTTTCTTTTTCTTGCTTCCTTCTTGTGTGTTTTTTAAACCTTAAGAAAAACAAAACAAAAATTAGTTATAGCTTTAAGCTAGTTTACTTTCTTGCTGTAGTAGTAATAATTAAAAAGAAAACCCAAAAAAGATTTCCTTTTCTTCTTTTGCTTGTTGGGAGCTTTCCCGTGTAAATAGTTTTTTTTCTTTTCTTTTCTTTGGGGGTCGATAGGAGAAGACCATAATTAAATTGTTGAAGTGGCTCTTATATGCATTATTGTTGATTTAACCAAGAGCCCATATTGCCTTGTCTTCTCCTGTTTATTGAATGCTCGCAGATTCCAGCTTAGTCCAATGCACGTGCACTCTTATTATTCACGTCATTCGGTCGTGCAAGTGAAATGCAATTATGATGATATATGATGGACTGGCTGAGATGAGAGAAGCTGGTATGAACTCGACCTCTCTTGTTTTTGTAAATATGATTAGTTCATCGTTCCTGATTCAGCCTATTATGAATAAACATGTTTGCAATGACAATTAGAGATCATAGTTGCTTATGCCATGCTTGATTAGCTATGAGTTATAATGGTTTACCTTGCGTGCCAACATGCTATTAAAATGGTTGTGATGTGGTATAGTGGGGTGGTATCCTCCTTTGAATGATTTGAGTGACTCGACTTGGCACATGTTCACACATGTAGTTGAAACAAATCAACATAGTCTTCACGATATTTATGTTCATGGTGGATTATATCCTACTCATGCTCGTACTCAATGTTTATTAATTTTAATGCATGTTCATGACTGTTGTCGCTCTGTAGTTGGTCGCTTCCCAATCTTTTGCTAGCCTTCACTTGTACTAAGCGGGAATACTGCTTGTGCATCCAATCCCTTAAACCCCAAAGTTATTCCATATGAGTCCACTATACCTTCCTATATGCGGTATTTACCTGCCGTTCCAAGTAAATTTGTATGCGCCAAACTCTAAACCTTCAAATGAAATTCTGTTTTGTATGCTCGAATAGCTCATGTATCAACTAGGGCTGTCCGTATCTTCCATGCTAGGCGGGTTATTCTCAAGAGGAGTGGACTCCGCTCCTCACTCACGAGAAAATGGCTGGTCACCGGGATGCCCAGTCCCATGCTTTATGCAAACTAAATCAAAATAATTGCAAACAAAACTCCCCCTGGGACTGTTGCTAGTTGGAGGCACTCGTTGTTTCGAGCAAGCCATGGATTGATGCTTGTTGGTGAAGGGGGAGTATAAACTTTACCATTCTGTTTGGGAACCGCCTATAATGTGTGTAGCATGGAAGATATCGCCATCTCTTGGTTGTTATGTTGACAATGAAAGTATGCCGCTCAAAATATTATTTATCTCTGCTTTAAAATCGAGCTCTGGCACCTCTACAAATCCCTGCTTCCCTCTGCGAAGGGCCTATCTATTTACTTTCATGTTGAGTCATCACCCACTTATTAAAAAGCACCAGCTGGAGAGCACCGCTGTCATTTGCATTCATTATTATTAATTTATATTGGGTATGACTATGACTGGATCTCTTTTACCATGAATTACAATGTCTAGTCAGTACTTGATCTTTAAAGGTGCTCTGCATTTATGTTTTGAGGTCTCAGAAAGGGCTAGCGAGACACCATCTTGTTATATCATATCATGTTTGTTTTGAGAAAGTGTTGTCATCCGAGATTTATTATTATCGCTCGCTAGTTGATTATGCCATTGACATGAGTAAACATGAGACCTAAAAGTTATTGTGAATGTGGTTAGTCATAATCTTTGCTGAAAACTTGAATGCTGGCTTTACATATTTACAACAACAAGAGCAAACAGAGTTTGTAATTTTTTTTCTTTATCACTTTCAGTTAATTAACTGAATTGCTTGAGGACAAGCAAAGGTTTAAGCTTGGGGGAGTTGATACGTCTCCGTCGTATCTAATTTTCCAAACACTTTTGCCCTTGTTTTGGACTCTAACTTGCATGATTTGAATGGAACTAACCCGGACTGACGCTGTTTTCAGCAGACTTTCCATGGTGTTATTTATGTGCAGAAACAAAAGTTCTCGGAATGACCTGAAACTCCACGGAACATCTATTTAGAAAATAAGAAAAATACTGGAAGAAAAATCCACGTCAGGGGGCCCACACCCTGTCCACGAGGGTGGAGGGCGCGCCCCCCTGCCTCGTGGGCCCCCTGACGCTCCACTGACCTCAACTCCAACTCCATATATTCACTTTCGGGGAGAAAAAAAATCAGAGAGAAGGATTCATCGCGTTTTACGATACGGAGCCGCCGCCAAGCCCTAAAACCTCTCGGGAGGGCTGATCTAGAGTCCATTCGGGGCTCCGGAGAGGGGGATTCGTCGCCGTCGTCATCATCAACCATCCTCCATCACCAATTTCATGATGCTCACCGCCGTGCGTGAGTAATTCCATCGTAGGCTTGCTGGACGGTGATGGGTTGGATGAGATCTATCATGTAATCGAGTTAGTTTTGTTAGGGTTTGATCCCTAGTATCCACTATGTTCTGAGATTGATGTTGCTATGACTTTGCTATGCTTAATGCTTGTCACTAGGGCCCGAGTGCCATGATTTCAGATCTGAACCTATTATGTTTTCATGAATATATGTGAGTTCTTGATAATATCTTGCAAGTCTATAGTCACCTACTATGTGTTATGATCCGGCAACCCCGAAGTGACAATAATCGGGACCACTCCCGGTGATGACCGTAGTTTGAGGAGTTCATGTATTCACTATGTGCTAATGCTTTGTTCCGGTACTCTATTAAAAGGAGGCCTTAATATCCCTTAGTTTCCATTAGGACCCCGCTGCCACGGGAGGGTAGGACAAAAGATGTCATGCAAGTTCTTTTCCATAAGCACGTATGACTATATTCGGAATACATGCCTACATTACATTGATGAATTGGAGCTAGTTCTGTGTCACCCTATGTTATGATTGTTACATGATGAACCGCATCCGGCATAATTCTCCATCACCGATCCAATGCCTACGAGCTTTTCACATACTGTTCTTCGCTTATTTATTGTTTCGTTGCTACTGTTACAATCACTACAAAACACCAAAAATATTACTTTTGCTACCGTTACTTCTGTTACCGTTACCACTACTATCATACTACTTTGCTACTAAATACTTTGCCGCAGATATTAAGTTATCCAGGTGTGGCTGAATTGACAACTCAGTTGCTAATACTTGAGAATATTCTTTGGCTCCCCTTGTGTCGAATCAATAAAATTTGGTTGAATACTCTACCCTCGAAAACTGTTGCGATCCCCTATACTTGTGGGTTATCAGCCGCCCGCGCTGCTTCCCAGTGCGCGTGACTGCTCTGCGTTCAAATGACTCCACGGCCGTCCGTCGCCCTACATTACTGACACGCGATTGCTGAGGAACCTACTCCGACGTGACCCATCCGCCTATCTGCCGCCCACCATTGCCATTCTCACGCTATATGAACTCCAGTCCCGGCCATCGCCGTGGTCATCGTCCTCCGGTCCCTTTCTCCTCTCCGGACCAATCCCATCATGGCCTCCTCGTGCTCCCAAGCTCTCTGGGACGGGCTATCGCCGGAGCAGAAGAAGGAGATGGCCGCCATTGCTGTCGGCTGGCAGGCCACAGGCAGCCCGACACTGATGACATCCCAATGGAGGATGCCGCCGAGGGTGAGCTGGCGCCACCCTTCTCGCGGTGCATGTCAGCATGACCATCGGCGAGGCCCGTGTCCACTATATGGACACGGTGTGGGAGGAGAACGAGGAGCAGTTCTGGGAGGGGCAGGCCGACCAGGCCGACAACCTCCAGCTCCTTAAGGAGCACGGGCAGGCGGAGGAGCAGCTCGCCGCCGGGTGGGCCATCGCTTCGGACGCGGATGTGGCGGAGCAGGCGGCGCTGCTCGAGTCCCACTGCTCCGCCTACGAGATCCACCTCGACCATTGGCGGTATCGCAAGCATCGGGCAGAACCAGAGGCCACCAACAAGGAGATGGACGAAGTGGCAGACGAGGTGTGGGGGCAAGAGTGACAACGAGGACGACATCGCCGGCTCCTCCAAGGCCGCGCCCCGCTGGCACGTCAGCGGGTGCCGCCGGCAGCGAGAAAGAGTAGTGCATATGGTAGGTCGCTGCCGCTCGGGTCCCAGGAAGGCCACCGCTCTTCCTGTCCGCCTGAAGCCAAGCTTGGCGAGCTTTAAATTGTCGGCTGATTAGCCGCTTAAGTTGAGGGGTCGGAGGCTGCGGAGGCAGAGCTGGAGAGCGCCGAGGCGAAATTGGAGAAGGCGAAGGCAAGTGTCGGAGCTTCAGTTCTCAGGGCTCATGGTCAGACATGGGGAACGGGTGCCTGTGATTATTTTGATTACGTTTAGACAAGATGATTAGTTGAAGTATGTCCGGAATTATACCTCCGGAGTTGAATGAGTTCCGCTTTTAGTTGAAGTATATCCGAAATGTAATGAATTTCGTCTAGTTTATATGAAATCCACTGTGTTTGCATGAACCTCTTTCGGTTTATATGAGAATCCGTCAGGTTTGAATGAATTTCATCCGATTAGTTTGAACCGTGGTTGAAATGTATGCGGACAACGTTGGATTGCGCCCTTCGGTATCAACATCCGTGGACTGGTTCTCCGGTTCGCAGATGGATGTCGGAGCAAATTTAGGGATCAACTTTGAAGATGCCCTAAGATTGCTTTCAAATTAAGCCTGTAACCAGCCAATCCACGCCGCTAGCTCCTTTGCCATATAAATGCACGGAGGTGCACCGCACGGAGAAAGGGATCAACAGATAATTAACACTACGTACGCTCTGACGACTTTTATGTAGGCTCCAGGTGATAAAGAGTACGTACGCACTTAGGCTGATTCATGCGTGGCCATGTGCGGGAGCAGGGAGTGTTTGAGAAATGGCCAGAATTTTCGGTAGAAGGCCGGGCCAAAGCTGTCCGGCCCTGGGCTAGCATTGGTGTTCATCTGCATGAAAGAATCTTTTATCTCCTGTTCAGAGAAAGGCTCGTCTAAGGAAAGAAGTTGAGGAATTTGAAGCGGATAGAAAAGATTGATCCCGCCATCTGAACAGTATTTAAAGATCAACATAGATGGGGCTCTGAACCTTGAGGCCTTGTTTGGTACTAGTGTATTTTAGGGAATTGGTGGGGATTATTCCGGTAAACCCCTAAATCCCCACATATCCCAAAACACCGTTTGGTTCTAGTGTATTTGACATGTTTCATCCTCACATTTCCCCAAAATCCTCAAACTCTAGTGCATTTTCTCAGTGCCCAATACACTACCCCTACTTAATGGATTGGGGGTAAATGGGGATTTGAAGGGATCGGGTGAAGGTTGGGGATTCTCCCAATCCCTGTGGGGATTATCCCCATCAATTCCCTCAAAAACCCTAGTACCAAACAAGGCCTGAGGAGCTCAAAACTGATTTAGGTCGGGTGGCGCGATCTTCTTCGTCGCTGCTCGGAGCCTGGAGCAAACTTCACCCTGGAGTTTCTGATCCGTTCATTGCTGAGTCAATGGCGCTGCAAGGAGTGCTTTTTGCGAAGCTCCGTGGGTACCAACATGTGATTATGGAGACATATTGCCAAGAGTTGGTCAATCAATGTACTTGTCGCCGCACCTTGCTTTCGGTTGTGGCACCGATTTTCTTAGAGATTGGAGGGCTAGCTTCATCTTTTTCTTCTTTTGTATTTCAACATGTAATAAGATCAGACAATCAGTCGGCTCATCTTTGCACGAAACAAGCCTGTGCGCTGATGGTTACCGGAAGTTGGATGAACTCAGCACCCCCATTCCTGGCCACTAGCCTCTTGGCTGACGGTCCGGCAAGTTTCTTTGTTGAATAAAGCTCTCTAAATTTCCCTAAAGAAAGAAAAGTTTGATGTTGAAGCGCCAAGAGGTAGCTTTAGAAGAGCCACTAAGATTGCTGTAGAAGTCTTTGAGGACCAAGGCTTTCTGGTCTTGAGAGAAGAGGTCGACGACGTTGTGCTCAAGAATGGGATTTTTTTTTACGATAGCTCTGGGAAGCACAAACGTGGAAGTATTTAGTGTTTTCGTCGCTTGCCATTTTTGACTTGCTTCTAAGTTTCTAAAAAAGGATTTTTTTTTGTTGATAGCCCGTTGGAGGGTAGTGATGACGATCGAGCGAAGCTTTCTTTCGGCCGGGGCAAGAGTTCGAGATCTTCGAGGAGGACCAAGAGGTTAATAACAATTTTGCAGTCAATCTCGCGTTGGTGGACAAGCTTAAGCTCTTTTTACCCAAGACTCGCATAGACAGAGTGCCACCGGCAGTGCCGACGACTGGTAAAGCTACCGTTTGATTGAGGAACCATGGGAGGAAAGAGATTAACTTTTGCACAGGATAATATCAAGTTTAGTTTCTCGGATTATGACTAAGTCTGCTTTGAGGTTTAAGAGTTCAGAGAGGACACTCGCGCACTTGTTGTCATCATCGAGATCGCGAACGTTCCAAGTGCAGATGGAAAGGGAAACACGATTCATGGTTTACAAAGCGGACACTGCTTGCAGTGAGATGTGAGGCCGACGGGTGCCACATGCGCAGGAAGGGAAACTAGGCAAGCTAATCATGCGTGGAAGGGAAATATAGGAAAATAAAAGCAACCTATGACTAATGGGGCCGAACATCCAAAAGCTCCCAACAGTGGCACTTAGCAGAGAGGTGCATTATTCATACGGCAACCAAGAGGTTAGAGTAATAATTTGTAACGAGATCATGAAAAGGTTAGAGATAATGTGGAGCTTCATTGGGCTAATGGGGGCCAATGCCCCCCACCCCCCAACACGTGCGCACACATGGACACAGCTTCATTGACTTTGTGAAGTGAATTAACGCATCGCCTTAGCCTCATACACCAGCACCTCGGTCTACATCCAACGGATAGGATTCACTCAAGGCAAAAAGACCCAGCCTTGGTAGTTTTTCAGCTCTCCAGTGACATGAATAAAGCAGCAATGCACTTGACACTCTCCAGCCTAAAATTGTTTTTATACGATAAATAGAAAGGCAAAGCAGCTTGAGATGTGATTTAAAATCTCGCAAAGCAGCTTTTCCATCTATCATCAACACACCATTGATCTTTTCTTTTACTCAACCTTGCTTATGTTCTCATCATCTGCCAATACGCAAGAGTTAAAATGAGAAATAAAGAAACACAAGAGACAACCGGTAATAAAAAAGTTTAACTAGCACTTATTTTGTTGTTTAATCGCACTTTGGCCTTCCCTCAACTGATTGACTTAGCCGACCTATAACTTATGCTGTGTATAGATTGACTAATTATCGGGTCTACCCTCAGGGCGCCCTATAACTTATGTTGGGTGCCAGGGAAGAAAAGAAAGGGAAAGCGGTCTTCTTCAAGCCAAAGGGGAGCCTGGATAATTGAATGAAGGTTCGGACAGAACTCCAAAATAACAGATATCTTCCTACTAGTTTGTTGTTCCGGTTGGGAAAGCAAGAATTGGGATAATCATTTCAAGTCAATTTCTCCTAGATTTCCTTCTTGACTTCCAGTTAGAAAATCAATGAAATAGGATTTGGATCCGAGTTTAATCGCAAAATTACTTGGCCAAGCCCATACATAGCTCACATTTGATAGTAAAATAAACTAGGAATATCAGTTTTTTTTGTTCATTTAACAAATTTAATTCTGAATATACCAGTAGAAACTCATACAAGGCTTTCAGGAGTCACTCTTGTATATACCAGTATAAACTCATACAAGGCTTTAATAAGATGAGAATATTTAATGGAACCGAAATGACAAAATCTTGACAAAGGAACACACCAAGCACAACCTCACACTCGCCTGACATAATGACACACACCCACACAGCTGTTATTCTGAACTCTCAACTCTGCAATGCAGATACTAAAACGGGGCAGCGAATGACAGAACACCAAACAATGCGCCCACGCATGCAAACTGATCATGAACCAAGTGATGAGATTTCCGTGCTGCGCCAGACGGTGGCAGATCGGAGTCAGTGGTGTCCGTGGTATCCACCGCCGCCGCCGCCGCCGTAGGTGGGCGTGGGAGGGACGGGGTGGTAGTCCGGGTGTGGCTGCGGCTTCGGCTCCGGCTTGGGCACGGGGCCGTAGTCCGGGTGGGGCTGGGGCTTGGGCTCCGGCTTGGGCGGCACGGACTTCTTGTGATGGAAGTGCTCGATGATGTGCTTCTTGATCGGCCCGCACAGGGTCATGGATGCGCACTCGGGCGACGCCGCGGACGACATGGCGGTGTTCTCGCCAGCGACGACGCCGTAGGTTGTGCCGTCAGACACCGGCACGATCGTGGACGGCTCCTGGCTGGGGCACGGCACGTTGGAGGCGGCGCTGTGGAGCTGAGCGACGCAGTCGGCGCCATGGAGGTCAGAAGCGAGGGGCACGCTGAAGGCGCCGGTGCCGTCGAGGGCGCCCACGGCCTTGCTCTCGTACTCGCCGGTGCTGTTCTTGCACTTGATCGCCACCTGCAGAGCCTTGAAGGCTTCCTCAGCCTTCATGTTCTTCCTGGTGCAGTCAGCGCATTTGGCCAGGCCGACGACCACGGACGCCGCCTTCGCATTGGCGACGGCGATGGCCAGCAGGACGCAGAGGGCGAGTGCTCTCGGAGCCGCCATGCCTGAACCTCTGGATCGAACTACTGCCACTTGCTGGTGTGAAGTGGCTGCTCGATGGATGAATGGATGTAACAGGCGACGCATGGCTTATATAGGCCTCGGCGTTGATAGGCAGAGCTCGAATGCTCAACCGGCCGATCTGTCTGCAAGCGCAGAAGAAGAAGGGTGGCCGGCGCAGTGAAGCGAGACAACGAGAGATGAGCCAATTCGCTTTCGGCGCGCCGAAGTTTCCGATGGCGAATTAATATCGATCGTCGTTTTGATCCACGTCATTGTTCAGTTGGTGTCTTGGTGATCGATTTTTTATTTAACATATACAAACAGGTCACGAATGGTATCCTAGCTGGCAAACATATTGGTTCTTTTCTTTTTTATTGTACATATTGGTTCTGTATTGAAGTTAAACTTTGTAAAATTTTATCAACCGTATGTTGAAAATATCAATATCTATAATATCAAATGATATGAAAAATATATTTTATGATTGATGTGACATCGATTTGGTATTGTAAATGTTGGTAAGTTTCTTTCTTTCTAAAATCTTGGTCAAATTTTGAAAGTTTGACTTAGGACCAATCTGACATGCGAAATAAAAAGATTGACGCATCAAAATATATGACACTGCTGTCTTCTATGTTCATTTGATCAAATAGATATACTCACTCCATTTCAAAATAAAAGGCGTATTCTTTTTTTAAAAGCCGAACTTCTCTAACTTTGACCAAGTTTAAAAAAAATATTCAATGTCTACAATACAAAATCATTTTCTTAAGAATCAGCATTAAATATATTTTCATATTTTTTTAGTATTGTAGATGTTGATATATTTAGCTCTAAACCTGATCAAATATCGAAATGTTTGACTTTTTAAAAAACTAATATACCTTATATTTTGAAACTGATGGAGTATGACAAAAACATGTGACTCATGACATTGTACAAACTAATGCGACCTTTTAGTTTAAGAGTCTGGAATACACACCAAGAACAGACGCCGTAAAAACTTGATGTTTCTCAAATTGGTGGAAGCAATAAGAGAATTCATATATGAGTGGACATAATAAAGCTTCATCTCATTTTCAATGAAAGCTCTACCGAGGTTGGCAAATCCAAGGACAACGGTGTATCCCGGACGATACCGTAAAAAAATCCAGGGTCGTATCCTATTTCGCGATGCATCCAATGGTTATGCGGTTCATATACTCTACGTGAATCATTGCTGCGTGAGCTTGTTGTGTCCCAGTGGAAAAGATCTACACATATACAACATCGTTTTTCCAAGTATCATGGTCGTATGGATGTTATTATTTTTACACTTAAGGTCTCCTTGTATTCAATGAGTAGCATTACATTGTTGACAAGAATTTCGATTAGCTCCCAAGGCGCGTCATCCATCCAAGTACCATGTGTAGAAGATCTAGCTAATATAGTTAAATCATGTGCGGTTGCATTAGTCTCTCTAGGACAGTGATCATGGATTACATGAGTAAAATCAAGAGACATATTGTACGTAACAATCGTCAAATAAAGCACTCGTGACGCCTGGTGATGAAGCCCTTTCCAGCATTGTCGTAATCACCTCCAGATTATCCGAATTCACTTCAAGCTTGTTGCACCCAACTATGTGTGTGCAAGATTCACCCCATATCTCAGTGTTGTGGCTTCGGCCGTGAAAGTGTCAGAACAAACACAACTCTTTCATTAGCAGCAACGACGAATTTTCCTATACAATCTCGAAGGACAAGTGCTACAGATGCCTAGAGTATCAAGGTCAAACGATGTGTCCGCATTGAGCTTTAAATAACCATGGATCGGCTAGGTCCATCCTCCATGCTTCATAATTGGTTTGAGGTAGCTTGCTAATTTGAAGTTTGCTGCCAATGCTCTCACTGCAAGATGAATTTGACTCGGTGTTTGCATCGACTGGCCATGCAAGAGTTTCCTCTACTCCCACCAGACAAACCAAGATGCAATAGCAATAATTTATCGGGATGCCTATCCTAAAATCATTGCTTCTTGATCAAGGAAGTTCAATAAATATTCCAGCGTCTCCTCCCAGGACAAGCCAGAGACACATGATTTATGGATAATATCACCAAGTCCTGGGGGATTCCACACTTCACTAGCCAAAGAGTATTCAAATAGAAGATGTTTAACGTCCTCAGACCATGATCTGCAAATGGGACAATGAGGAGACACCTTTATATGTCTATCAACAAGATTTGCACGACATGGAATCACCTCTTTCAATTGCCCTCCACAAGAAAAAAATTACCTTGGCCGGACACTGCAGGTTCCAAACTAATTCCCACGTACCTTTATGCCTCGATGTTTCAATAGTGTTCTCATTAGATATTTTATCCAATGTACCATCCATCTTCACCAATTCTCTTATTTTTGTTGGATGCAAACTTTCTTAGGCAATCAAAACATTGTCAGTAATTAACCGTCCCGGAACAAGGGCACTCTTGCCGACCCATGTGTTGTTGGTTGCTGTAAAAAAGAGTATAGCAAAGCTTTTCGATCAGAAAAGTATGTTCTTCTATGGTGGCACGGCCAATCACAAACATAAGTTTTCTATATCTTGAGAGAATCCTAGAGAATCTAAATAGCTAGCCCCACTATGTAAGCAAGCCATCTCAGCGTGTCAAAGACCCATCTTTAATATGCAACAATGCGTATGAAAAGCCTTACCTCGATATGCAAATATGAATTGAATTTCCATTGTAGTATTATGCTATTTACATTTAATAAATATTTTACAACCATACAATAATCAAACACAATAAACCATATATATATTTTCAGTTTTATTTGTTATAATATTAATCTAACTATTCATATTCCACACAACCAAATAAATTAAAATATAATGCGAAACATTCCCCCAACAATGTGCGAGATATCATCTAGTTATAATAAACATCTAATCACTTGGTTTCTGATGTTTGCCATTCATCATTTATCAAGATCACCCAACTTGTCATACATGAGTATTAGCTCCGACCTCGATTTAGTTATGGAAACTACTTATCAATATATTGTGGCACCAATTAATAGAAATCCCACATTCGATGAACCGGTAGTCATAGAGCAACTTTCAAGTAAAATGGAATACAACTATCTTCTGAACAACAGAACAAAATACCGGCGTTATTATATTCTAAGTTTGAGAAGTGTTTATGTTAGAGCATGGTTAATAATATAGCCAGCTGCTGGCTATATAGATATGCCATGTCATCAAGAGTTAGCAATATTAATTACTCATACAATACAGTTGGCTATAAGGATGGCTATAAGCCCACAACTTTTTTTCACTTTCTCTCTACCTCTTTCATCTCATTAAATGTTTTTACCTAGGAGCACACATAGAGTTTGGCTCTTGCATGAGAGCCCACTTCTTTACTTTTTCCTTGTCTTTCTTCTTCACATAGGCATAAATGTCATGTAAGCGCGCTTATAGCCCACTATTTTACTTGCTCTAGTATGCCAATTGTGCTGCTCTGGTGCTGAAATCCTCCTAGCTCTGAGTGGTTGTAAGATTGCTTTCAAATTAAGCTTCTAACCAGCCAATCCACGCTGCTAGCTCAAGTCTTGTTGCTTTCGTAGATATAAATGCTCCGGAGGCGCGCCGCACGTAGAAAGGGATCAATAGAAAATTAGGTACGTAGGCTCTAACTTATGTAGGCTCTAGATGATAAAGTGTACTGTTAGAAGGGAGAGAGAGAGGGATTGTTGCGGAATATGATGGATGTATTATTGAGCCTCGAGGGCGAGTATATATTGAGTACAAGGCTTGGAGGGCAAGACGCCTCTCCTAGAGATAAGGTAGGAGACGGATTACAAATCCTAAACTACCAAACACGTGTAACCCAAATATATCTCTAACACCCCCCCGCAGTCGTAGCGGTAGCATTGCGAACAACATGAGCGTCGCGGACGGTCAGACTGGAGAGAATAGCAGCCGATGGGCTGACATCCCCCCCGCAGTCGTAGCGGGAGCGTCATGTACGGTGTCGCGTCGCGGACGCGTTGACTGTAGAGGAAGCCGACGAGTTGCTCAAGCGGATGATAACCCTTTGTGCCGATGTCGATGTAGCCGAGAGCGTGGTGTAGCCGTGCGAAGAACGCCGTGGTCAATGTCGAGTCGGGGTAGCCGGTGTCGAGGGAGTCGCCGTGGAGCCGCGGGCGCAAGGGGGCGCCTAGTTAGCATGAGCGCAGTGGTGTCGAAGTAGGGGTGTGCCGGAAAAAAAATGTTGTTGACGACGCGTCGCGACGGGTTTGCCAAGCCCGGGGACACATCGTGGACGAAGGCACGCACCGGTGTTGCCAGCACCGGGCATGCGTAGACGGACGAAGACGAAGTTGACGATGCGCCGACCAGGCTTGCCAGGCCTGGGGACACGTCGTGAATGAAGGCACGCATCGGTGTTGCCAGCACCGGGCATGCGTAGCCGAGGGACCTGCACGAGCTGTACGCCATGTCGAAGAAGTTGGAGGGGCCAGCAGAGAAGAACTCGACGACGATCGCGGCGTCCATCGGCGCGGGGCCGATGTCACAAACGGTGGTCGGAGTAGACGAAGTGGTCGGGGTAGATGACGGCGACGCTGGCGACGGGCTGGTGCTTGGAAGAAGACGAAGGGGGTGGACGGGCGTCGGCGGCGGCTACAGGGGTAGCGGCGGCGGCAGCCGAAGAAGAGCGGCGACGGCGGCCTGACGACGGCAGCGGCGGCTAGATTAGGAGTGCGGCGGCGGTGCTCGAAGTAGGCGAAGAACCCTGATAGCGTGACGAAGACCGGCACGGACGGTGGTGTTCCCGCGCCAAGGGAGACGGCGCGACGCATATCACAGGAGGTCGACGCGCGGTGACGGCGAAGTGGACCGCATGCCGTGACGCTACGGCCCGAAGGGACGACGTAGTGGCAGCGGGCAGGTCGGGGCGACGACGGGAAGACCTCGGGGCGGCGGCGGGGACCGCGGGCCGTGGAGCTGCGGCCCGAAGGGGCGACGCAACGGCGGCGGGCGAGTCGGTGCAGCCGCGGGGACGGCCTCGGGGCGGCGGCTGGGACCGCGTATCGCGGCAGTACGGCCCGTAGGGGCGACGCACAAGTCGATGTAGCCACGAGGAGAACCATGTGGCGGCGCCGCTGCGGCCCGACGGGGCGACGCAGCGGCAGCCCGTTGCTTGATCGGTGGAGGGGCGCGCTGAACTCAAGGGACGATCTTCACGGGACCTGCGGAGGCGCGCGTAACCAACGGGACAGGTCGGTCGCGCGGCGTAGATGAGGCGGATCGCGGCGGCGAGCGGGTGATCAAGCCGATCGCGCGCGAGGTCGGGGACGCCGCTCGATGGAGACGGGGTGGCGGCGGAGTCCGAGATGAAGCCGGCGACGGCGGGCAGCAGGGCGGCTATGATTGGCCGCCGCATGACGCGAGGCCGCCGGGTCGGGGTCATGCAGGAGTCCCGGTCGAAGCAGGGCGGTGACGGCCGGCGTAGATCGACGGGCGGGCCGGGGCGCGAACGGCGGCGGTGAGGGCCGCCGCATGACGCGAGGCCGCCGGGTCAGGGCGACCGGCGGGCGGTCGCGCGAGGCCGCCGGGTCGATGAAGACGCCGGTGTAGTCGATGCCGAAGTCGGATTAGAGGCGCGCGGGGGTCGATGGCTGCGGCGGGCGACGGGCAGACCGACGCGTGGACGGCGGCTGGCCCTGACGGGCCGCCTCGACGCGCGTGGCTGCCAGGTCGGAGGAGAGGTCGGCTGGTCGCGGCGGGGTCGGAGTAGAGGCGCTCGGGGTCGTCGGCGGCGGTGGGCGACGCAAACCGATCAAGAATAGATCGGAAAACCAAAAAGAAACCGCGCGATCAAGATGACCGGCGGGAGAGAGAAAACCCCGAAGCAAGGCTCGGGGAAAAGACTCTTTAGGGCAGCCGGTCAACACGACTGGCGGACGAACCCTAGGTACGGGCAGCGCGGCCCCGGTGGCGGTCATGGAGGCCGACCGCCCGGGGGCGGCGCGCGGGTGCGGAAGCGGCGGCGGCTAGGGTTTAGGATCGACTTGCGATAGATACCATGTTAGAAGGGAGAGAGAGGGATTGTTACGAAATATGATGAATGTATTATTGAGCCTCGAGAACGAGTATATATTGAGTATTAGGCTTGGAGGGCAAGACGCCTCTTGTAGAGATAAGATAGAAGACGAATTACAAATCCTAAACTATCAAACACGTGTAATTCAAATATATCTCTAACATGTACGTACTTACGCTGCATGCATGCATGCGTGCATGCGTGGCGCGTGGAACCTACGAACGAGAATCAGCCACCAGCCAATGCAAAGTCGATCACCAACCGAGCAATGACTAACGACGTGCGTGGACCAAATCGATCGATGATCGATGCGTGCAGAATAAATCGAGTTTTAATTCGGCATCTGAAATTTCGGCGAGTTAGCCGGTCTCTCCTTGTCAGACATCACTTCGCCACCTGAGGTGTACAGGGCGTTCAGCTACCGTGAGTTCCGGGAGCAAGTGCAGGCGGACGTGAAGACCACCGGCTCCAAGGTCGGCCTCGCCCGATTCCGCGTCGCCGTCGGCCAATCATTGGACGAAGCCTGATCGATCCATGGATGGATGTGGAGGGAGCAGAGCAGAGTAGACCGTCTCATGTTTTTCTTCTTCTCATTTTGTAGTATATGTTTGTAGCGGGCCGAGAAAGCTTTAGTATTACATCCGTGCTCTCGTGCGTGCCCACGATGCTCTTTGTTTGGATGGATCATCAGAGTCCTTTTATCTGGGTTCCGTACGCCCGAGTTGGTTGCGGCACAGTCGAGTTGGCGCACGCACGGCACGATCGGATCCACAGCGAGCGGAGCGGAGCGGAACGATGGCCGGCGGCGGCGGGCTTATGAATATGGAGCCAGTGCCAGACGACGGCTGCGGACGGTGTAGTCGGATTGTGGCGGCGGGTTTGCTGACCCTGCCGATGGCGGCCTTGTCCATCTGGGTGCCGGGCCCTGACGCACCGCCACGACCCATGTTGCTCTTGTTCGCCAAGATCCTCTGCGTCCTCACCCCATGCACCATCTTCATGATCCTGGTCACAGTCATCGTCACGGAGCAGGGCCTGTAAGACTTAGGATTTGGGAAACAGCACGACATCTGTTAAGGGTGTGGATATCTCATATATACAAGGGTACACAAAGGTGTACGGTACAATATACAAGACCTATACAGAGGCTACATGTAAATACAGTCTAACACCCTCCCTTAATCTTAACTATGCCCTGAAGTACAAGTACGTTAAGATTGCGCCTGCAGCCTACAAACTGAGGTTGTGGAAGAGGCTTTGTGAAGATGTCAGCAAGTTGATCTTTTGAAGAGATGAACTTGATGTGGAGTAGCTTCTGTGCAACACGTTCCCGCGCAAAGTGATAGTCAACTTCAAAGTGTTTTGTCCGAGCATGAAACACTGGATTAGATGATAGATATGTAGCACCAATGTTGTCACACCAAAGAACAGGCGGCTGAGTTTGAGAAACTCCCAATTCTCTCAATAAGGACTGTACCCATATGATCTCAGCTGTAGCATTTGCAACTGCTTTGTATTCAGCTTCAGTGCTACTCCTGGACACTGTAGCTTGTTTACGAGCAGCTCAGGCGATCAAGTTAGGACCAAAGAAGACATCATGTCCCCCTGTAGATCGCCTGTCATCTGGATTACCAGCCCAGTCTGCATCTGAAAAAGCAGAAAGCGTAGGAAACGGTGCTGGCTGAAGGAGTAAACCATATGAGGCAGTAAAGCAAACATAGCGAAGAATGCGCTTCACCGCTGTCCAATGAGAAGTCCGAGGAGCATGAAGAAACTGACAGACACGATTGACTGCATATGAGATGTCAGGCCGAGTGATAGTCAGGTACTGCAGACCACCAACAACGCTACGATACTCAGTGGCATCATCAGAGGTGAGAGGATCTCCATCAAAAGCAGACAGACGAGCAGTAGCGGACATAGGAGTCATGACATGTTTGCACTTCAGCATACCTGCCCGTCACAACAAGTCCATCGAGTACTTATGCTGCGTAAGTGTCAAACCGACAGGAGAACGTGAAACTTCCAGGCCAAGGAAGTAATGCAACGTTCCTAAATCCTTCACCGCAAAATCACCACTCAAGGAAGAGATCAGACGATCAGCAGCAGCATCCGAGGAGCTAATGAGGATAATGTCATCAACATATACCAGAAGATACATCGTCACCTGAGGCCGATGTAGAAGGAAGAGCGAGGTGTCAGCAGTGGAGGGAACAAAATCAAGTGACCGAAGAACAGAGCCCAATCTGGCATGCCAAGCACGAGGAGCCTGCTTCAGCCCATAGAGTGCCTTGACCAGGCGACACAGATGATGAGGGCGAGCAGGATCAACGAACCCCGGGGGCTGACGCATGTAAACCTCCTCATCCAGAACACCATGAAGAAAAGCATTCTGAACATCCAGCTGACGAAGAAACCAGCCCCGAGTAACAGCCAAGGACATCAGAAGCCGTATAGTCGTCGGTTTGATCACCGGACTGAACGTATCCTCGTAGTCAAGACCATACCTTTGCTTGAACCCTTTCGCCACTAACCGCGCCTTATAGCGTTCAGTAGAACCATCGGCATGCTTCTTAACTTTGAAGACCCACTTGGAATCAATAATATTGACACCAGAGACCGGGGGAACGAGCTGCCAAGTACCATTTGTCAACAATGCCTGATACTCTTGCTCCATAGCTTGACGCCAATGAGGAATCCCGAGAGCAACCTGGAAGTGACGCGGTTCAACCAAAGGATCTTCCTTGACGTGAGCAACACAGGCCGCAAGCCAGGCCACCGTCCCATCTTTGCGTTGCTTGGGACACACAATACCGGATCGACTGCGTGTATGCGGTCGAAGAGCAACAGAAGCAGGTGGTGCAGCAAGTGGCGACGGCACTGGCGATGAAGAAGCAGCCGGCGAAGCAGCTGGTGACGGAGCATTTGCGCCAGGCGAGGACGAGGCCGACCCAGGCGAGGCAGAACCAGGCGAGGCAGCAATCGACCGGGCGGGCGAGCCAGTCGGCTCGAGGCCGACCAAGTCGCGGGAGGCCGGCCCAGGCGAGACCACCGGCTCAGGGGAGGCCGGCCCAGGCGAGATCGCCGACTCAGGGGAGGCCAGCTCAAGGGAGGCCGGCCCAGGCGAGACCGGCCCAGGCTCAAGGGAGGCCGGCGCAGGGAAGGCCGACACGGGCAAAGCCGGCGCTGAAGAGCCCGGTCCAGACGTGCATGGTGCATGCACGAGACCGCTCCCAACGTCAGGTGCAGTCGACAGCTCCGGCTCCTCCAATAACTCAAGGCGAGCTCCACGACCCGTTCCTGCAGCATGATTAGGCAACAACGCAGGAGAGTATGCAATATCAACAAATTGAGCAGGCAGTGGAGAGGTGGAATGCGAGGAGGAGACTGGAGGTGCGGGAGTTGTGGACAAAGACGAGAACGGGAATACACTCTCGTCAAACACAACATCACGCGAGATGTAGACATGGTTGGATGGAATATGAAGACACTTGTACCCTTTGTGAAGAGAGCTATACCCAAGAAAAACACAAAGTTTTGACCGAAACTCAAGCTTACGCTTATTGTAAGGACGAAGATGAGGCTAGCATGCACAACCAAAAACTTTGAGAAATGTATAATCTGGAACCTCATTAAGCAACAGTTCTAGTGGTGTTTTCATCCCAAGGAGTCGTGTATGAAGCCTATTTATGAGAAACAGGCAGTGGAAAACGCATCACTCCAAAAGCGAAAAGGTGCCGATGCATGAGCAAGTAAAGTGAGACCAGTTTCGACAATGTGACGATGCTTACGTTCAGCCGTGCCATTCTGCTGATGTGTATGAGGAAAGACACGCGGTGCGAAATCCCAAGCTTATTAAAAAAAGAATCGAGGTTGTGATATTCACCCCCCCAATCTGACTGGACATGGATGATCTTATGCTTAAGAAGACGCTCAACGTGAGCTTGAAATTGTAGAAACACATCGAACACATCAGATTTACGCTTGATAAGATAAAGCCAAGTAAACCGACTATAAGCATCAATAAAACTGACATAATAATTATGACAGCTCACAAAAGTTTGGGCATGCCCCCATACATCAGAAAAAATAAGCTCAAGTGGAGTTTTGACGACACGACTCGAATCTGAAAACGAAAGCTGATGACTCTTGCCTTGCTGACAGGCATCACAGACTGTGGCAGCATCTTTATTGGACACAACGGGAAGACTATGACGATGAAGAACACTACGAACTATGGGAGTGGCAGGATGACCAAGCCGTGCATGCCAATGAGTAGGCGACACACGGACACCACTGAGCGCTTGAGGAGCAGAAGGCAGATCAAGTGCATATAGTCCATCGCGCAGGCGACCTCTAAGCAGAACATCCCTCGTGGCCCGATCCTTGATAAAAAAATAAAAAGGATGAAACTCAATGAAAACATTGTTATCACGAGTAAGCTGAGGAACAAACAATAAGCTACGAGTAGCAGAAGGAACTCTAAGGACATTACAAAGATGGAGAGATTTTTGTTTATGAGTTAAGAGAGAAGCCTGACCAACATGTGATATGTGCATACCTGCTCCACTGGCGGTGTGAACCTGATCATGTCCACGGTATGGCTCCTGGACGGAGAGTTTGCCCATCTTGCCCGTCAGATGATTCGTAGCGCCCGTGTCCATATACTAAGTTGGATCGATGGGATATGATGGAGTGTGGCCTGCTTGACGAGCAGGCTCGTGAGTGGCCAAGGCAGCTTGTTTCTCGTTGCCTTTGCCATTGTTGCCGACGCCGAGAAAGTCCTGCTTGAAGCGGCGATGACAGCGGGAAGCAATGTGACCTGGAAGGCTGCACAACTGGCAGGGAAGCCGGACGTCACATGAAGGGCAGCAGGCACACGAGCGGCCACCCCCGGTCGTGGGCAAGGAGGCAGCGACAGGCGACCGCTGAGCCTGTGAAGTCAGTGGTACTGATTTGCCACCTGCAGATGACTTGAAGGGCTTCCCTTTTCCATGAGTGGCAGCATTGGCAGCAATAAAACTCGGGTTGGTACGGCGGGACTTGACGCGCTGTTCCGTGGCGAGGAGGCGGGCGTAGAGCTCACGAGGTTCAAGCGGAGTATCACGACCATTGATGTTCTCAGCAAGGTTATCATAGTCGTCGTCCAGGCCGTTCATGGCCAAGGTGGTGAAGTCCTCTTTGCGAAGCGGTTGACCAATGGAGGCCAAGGTGTCTGCGAGATGCGTCATCTTGCCGAAGTAGTCGGTAATGCTGAGGTCAAGAAGCTTGGTCTCCCCCAGCTCCGTACGAAGAGTGTGAGCACGGGCCTGCTGCTGAGATGCGAAGCTGGTTTGAAGGGCAGACCATGCCTCCTGGGACGTGGCAGCGAAGAGGACCAAGGAGGACACCGCCTCGGTGAGTGACAACTGGATCGCAGAAAGGATGGCCTGATCCTGAGCCACCCACGCATGATACGCCGGGTGATGTGGTGGAGGACACGACAAGGAACCGTCGACGTAGCCCTCCAGGTAGCGACTGCGGAGAAGTGGCAGCACCTATGCACGCCACGACGGATAATTATCCGTCGTCAGTTTCACTGGGATGAGATGCGCTAAGTAGAACAGCGCACTGGCCACGGCATGATCAGCGACAGGAGGCGACGTGTAGTAGCTCATGTAGGATGAACCACCAGGTGCACCAGGACCCAGCGCTGTGGAGGAAGTAGCAGCCGGCGTAGGAGCTACAGGATAGGGCGCAGCCATTGCCGGCGGGTAGTAGCCGCCGTAGGGCAACGACGATGGCGGGGTGCCGTAGGGCACGGCCGGCGCCCTGCCCGACCCGGCGGTCGCGGCGCCAAGTGCAGCCGCATAGGGTTGCGGGGTTGGAGCCGCGTAGGACGCCGCGGGGACGGTGGCATGTGGTGCAGCCGCAGCGGCCGCGTAAGGCGAGGCGCCATACGCTGCGTTGTACGCGGAGGCAGGTGCAGGCGTTGCCTCGTAGGAGCCTGACGGCGGAGGAGCAGCCCCGTAAGGCCCGTAGGACACCGAGTCGGCAGGAACAGGCGCCACCCTGTAGGGGCCTGCTGGCGGCGGAGGAGCAGCCCCGTAGGGCCCTAGGGCGCCGATCCCATCCAGGGACCAGCGTACGAAGGATCTCCCAACGCAGGCGGAGGCGCGGCCGGTGATGACGGCGGCGGCTGATCTGAGGAGGCGCCCACCATCGAGGACTGGCCGGTGTAGACCGAGACCAGGGGGCGCGACGAGAGGAACGGCGATGCAGGCGCCGTGACAGAGACCGGCGCGACGGCGGCGGCGGCGGAAGACATAGGACCGGTTAGAGTTGATACCATGTAAGACTTAGGGTTTGGAAAACTGCACGACATCCGTTAAGGATGTGACTATCTTATATATATAAGGGGTACACAAAGGTGTATGATATAATATACAATACCTATATAGAGGCTACGTGTAAATACAAATACAGTCTAACAGGGCCAAAGGCGACCACCTTCCCCGACGGACGGCCCAAAGGCGTCGTCGTCGTCGTCGTGGATCCAGAGCCAGAGCCAGAGCCAGAGTGGGGGATGGCCGGCTTTAAAATCGACTGCGGCCGGTGCATGGCGATCTTCTTCCTGGGTCTGGTGACGCTGTCGATGGTGGCCTTGACCATCCGCCTGCCGGGCCCTGACCCTCCCACACGGCCCATGTTGGACTTGGACATGAGGATCCAATGCATCGCCACCGCCTGCAGCTTCTTCATGCTCATGGCCGCACTAGTCGTCACGGAGCAGGGCCAAAGGCGACCACCTTAATTCCCCTCCACGGACCCACCTTTACCATGCTTCTTCTTCTTCTTTTTCTTCTTCTTCTTCTTCTTTCATTTGATTCACTTTATTTTTTATTATTCATTTATAGATTGATTTTCTGGCCCCTCCATACGTGTATGCACATGATGACATATTTTGTTCCTCATGTTTCCTACTCTCCAAACACAGAATTGAGACAATGAACACACACCGTGCGGAGATTTTGGGAAAAGTTTACGAAAAAAATAACGAATTTTGAAAAGTTCACAAATTTTAAAATAGTTTGTGGATTCGAAGAAAATCATAAGTTTGATTTTTTTTCTGAATTTAAGAAATGTTCATAAATTTTAAATAATGTTCAATGATTGAAATAACTTGACGAATTTGGAAACAATTCATGGATTTGAAAAACTTTCACGGACTTCAAAAAAAGTTCATAGATTTTGTGGATTTGAAAAGAATTTGAGATAAAATCACTAATTCTGTGGATTTGAGAAACTTTAACAAAGTTGATTTTTTTAACTAATTCTGTGGATTAAAAAATTTCACGAAAATGAGAACATTTCATTGATGTAAACTGAAAATAAAAAGGAAATGGAAATAAATAAAAAAGAAAACCCAAAAAATAAAAGGAAAAAAACACCAAAAACCACCAAAACCGAACAAAAAAACACGAGTGAACAAAAGAATGCCCAAAAAAACCCAGCCTAAAACCAGTGGGAGGTGAGATATTGGGCCGCAGCCCACTTAGATGGATATCTGGAGGGCAGTTAGTCGGATGTGGTCCGTCTAAGGGCTGAAGCCCTTTCTAATCTATGAGGCCTGGTATGGGCCCGTCAGCCCTACTGACTTGTGGTCAAGTCCACTCCAGTCCCATCAATATCAACGGTAGAAGCCCAATGCCAAACAATGGTTGTTCTCTCAGATGGAGTCCTTATCACATGCGTCCTTTGTGAAGCTAGCAGTAACCTTGTGGGCTTTTTGGTCAGCAAGAAGAAAGGCTATTCATGAAGGTATTTTTCAAAGCCTGCATTCTGTGCATTCCTTTGCCACAAGATACATTGGGGAGCTAGAGATGATCAAGGAAACAAAACCAGCCGTTGATCCAATCGCTGATGTGGCTCGGGCTAGGATTGTACGGCCGAGAGCACCTCCTGCTGGGCATGCAAAGATACACGTAGATGCGGCAGTCAGACTAGGTAGAAGGGGGACGGCAGCTGTGGTGTGCAGAGACCAGGGAGGCATTTATTTGGGCAGCTCCGTTCTGGTAGTACAAGGTGTGGACGACCCAATTATTCTGGAATCAATAGTATGCATGGAAGCTTTATGTGTTGCAGAAGATTTGCTCCTGAATCAGTTGTCATAGCCTCAGATGCTAAGCAAGTGGTCAGAGATATAAATCAAGGGAATCATGAGAAACATGGTGCAATCATCAGTGAGATTAAAACACGGTCTACCTCTTTTTTATGTACTTTTGTTTATGAGGGTCGAAATAGTAAAATCAAGCTCATAGATTAGCTAGATTTGCTCTTAATCTAGCTCCGGGCGTCATGTGTGATTTGGCCGACCACATGATGCGAACGTTATCCCACTCTCTGTGGTTTTTGATCAATAAAGATTAGGCCTTACCCCTCAAAAAAAAGAAGCCCAAACCATGTATGACGCCTTAAGCGGCGATTATGAAGCAACTAGTTGACGAGCGCTCCTTCGGGAGCCTCACAACGGTCAGCGCCACTTGACGCGCTCTCAGCCGTCCGCCACGTGTCGTGCTCTGGGCCCTCCCCGGGGTTTTTTTCAGACGCGTTTTTGGCTTTCTAAACGGTTTTTTTCAGGGTTTTTTTGATGTTTCGGTTTTTCACCGGTCTTCCTTGGCTTTTGGATCAATTTTTTTTAAAAAAAATTAAATGAAAGAGAGCTTCAAAGTGGGAACATAGTGAACTAAAAGAATTGAATGGAAGAGCCCTTGAAAATTGTTGACTTGGTCAAAATTGTGCTGATCCAATTATAAATTGAAGGTTTCAATTAGTTGCGAAAAAATAGGAAGCATGATGTATAGTATAAAGAAATTGAATGAGATAGCTTTGAGAAATTGTGCCCCCGCAAAAAAAACTTTGAGAAATTGTCGATCCGGTCAAAATCGGGTGACCCAATCCTAATTGAAGACCTCAATTGAATGTGAGCTCTTTAAAACTAGGGAGCTTAGTGTTATAGACAATACCGTTCGTGACGGCACGATCAGATCGGATCCACAGCGAGCGGAGTGGACCGATGGCTGGCGGCGGTGGCAGCAGTCAGGAGAGCGGAGGCGGTCTTAGACTAGGCACAATGCCCATGTTACTAGTCTATGTTACTACCTCTATAGTTGGGGGTAACATATGTGCGGTAACATGGAACACTTCATTTATTAGGCTATAGACACATCTTACCTTAATATGTGTGATGTTATCCATACTAGTAGTAATTAGCTATGTTATCACTTTCATCTCTTTCTTCATTTATGGCATGCCACATCATCTATTTAACCTAGATATGTGTAATGTTACTAGTGGGTAGTCTTATGGAGCCAGACCACGGCTACGGACGTGCAGGGTGATCGTCGCGGCGGGTTTGCTGATCCTGCCGATCGCGGCCGTGTCCATCTGGCTGCCGGGCCCTCACGCACCGCCACCGGCACTGCCACGACCCATGCTGCTCTTGTTCGCCAGGATCCTCTGCGTCGTCGCCCCCCCTCTTCATCCTCCTCGCCACACTCATCATCACGGAGCGACCACTTTCCCCTCGACGGGCGGATGGACAGGCCAAAGTCGTCGTCATCGAGGATCCAGAGCCAGAGCCATGGCCGGCGGCAAAGTCGACTGTGGCCGGTGCATGGCGATCGTCTTCCTGGGTCTGGTGACGCTGTCCATCGTGGCCTTGTCCATCGGCCTGACGGGCCCTGGCCCTCCCACAAGACAGATGTTGCTCTTGTCCGGCAGGATCCTATGCGTTGGCGCCGCCTGCAGCATCTTCACGCTCGTGGTCGCACTGGTCGTCACGGAGCAGGGCCGTTGACCACCTTCCCCTCCACGGAAGGACATGTTCCATGCTTCTTCTTCTTCTTCTTTGATTTGATGATGATATATTTTGTTCTTCTTTGATTCCTACTATCCAAAATAACTATTTCTAAATTTCCGGCTAGCTAAAAATCATCCCATCCTAATTTTGAAATCATCAATGTAAATTAAAATTAATAACCATCATTTGAGTATATATAAGTCGAGGGAGTTTTATGTGGTATTTTTACAAAGCACAACAAGTCAATAACTAGAAAACCCAATCATCCATTATATTATCACCATGGCGCTACAAACGACCCAAAATACACAAACTCAACTAATGGTGCCAGAGCGTCACATTGTACTCTATCACATCGCCACTGGGAGGGTTCGTAGAGGTGAGACAGTGAACGCACACCGTCCGGAGCATGCCGTACCCTTGGGCCATCCGGAATGCACCCCGGCCTCCAATAACGGGGAGCTCCCTGGTTGATCTCAACGGGTTCCTTGAGAACAATACAAACGAACTGCCATTGAATGGGCCAGTTGTGATCTCAACATCGATGGCCATCAAAATCGTGTACCCATCTTTTGTTGTGCCGACATACATGCCCTGTGCATTCCCAAGCACCTTAGACGTGATCGAGGGCCCCTCGGTGATCACATCGTCAAACACGTAGACAGAGCTAAAGGCCACGATACCACGAGCATGGGCCGTGGCATTGGCGTTTTGTGCGACAAGGACCGAGGATGAATCCTTATCGGCATGGATGTTGTGGAGGTAGAAGAGGATGTTCGTCTCCTTATCTCTTACAAGCGAGGAGGCAACGGAAGCGTTGCACTGGAGAGAGAGAACAAGGATGGTGAGGATCAAGAATGGAATTCATCTTGAGTTCTTGTGGCTTTTGAAAATTTGTTTGCGATTGAGAAAGTGTTCGGTGAGAAGGTTTGGTGTGTGTATTTGTAGCTGATGAAGAGGAGGATATTGTTTGGTATTCTATACATGGAAATATATAACGACGTGCATTTATTGCTTGGGGGGGGGGGGGGGACAGTTTGATTAGCGTTCAAAGGATTTACATAAGGTTTCGTAGGACATTACGTAGGTGTAGCATTTTTGTATCTTTAGATACGGAAATTAGTTTTTTCTATGCAGAAAAAAAGGAAATTAGTTTGTTTAGGCTAGGATACGGAAATTAGTACGAGCACGTCGGGTTAGTCAGATGTTGCTCGACCACAAAAAAAAAGATCGGGCTCTTTTTTCTTTGAGGAAAAAAAAAGATCTGGCTCGACCACGGCCGAATCCTGGGAGCAAGTAGTTAACGAGCGCTCCTTCGAAGCGCTTGTAACGAGCGGTTCGGGAGCACTCCGTGCGTGACAAGTGTCGCGCGAGGAGCGCTCCCGTAAGGGAAAACCAGTTGCGTGGTTGGTTCCCGGTTTTCTCTTTCCGGTTTGTGGTTTGGTGCGTTTTGCAGTTTGACCCTCGAACTATCAGAATTTTCCGTTTTCCCTTTCCGCGCGAAAACACAAAGAAAATACCAGTTCGCGCGGTTGGTTTCCTGTTTTCCTTTCTCGTTTCCCTTTTTGTTCCCATTATATTTCCGTGTAATGGAGATTTATGGGGTAGTTACGGGCGGGGACTACCAACACTATCAAATGTGACCTTTCAAGTAAAGAAAAAGAGGAATTTTTTAATGTAAAACGGCAGTCTCCAGAATCGTTCAATCGTGTGACTTCTTTATAGGCACAGGTGAACACTAGGAGAGGCACGGGTGTATAACTTTACTAAATTGAAGAAAAGTGCCTCCGGCGCGAGGGCACCTCCTGCTCGCCTTCAGCTCGTTTAATTTTCATAAACATCTTGAAGGGGGGGGGGCATAGGTCGAAGTGTGTGTTGGTCGTGCAGCGTGCTGGTTCGTGCGGCGCGTTGTCTCTCGTGGTGTGACACGGCGCCTCCAGCGCGAGGGAACCTCCTGCTCGCCATCGGCTCGTTTAATTTTCATAAACATCTTGAAGGGGGGGGGCATAGGTCGAAGTGTGTGTTGGTCTTGCAGCGTGCTGGTTCGTGCGGCACGTTGTCCCTCGTGGTGTGACACGGCGCCTCCAGCGCGAGGGAACCTCCTACTCGCCTTCGGCTCGTTTAATTTTCATAAACATCTTGAAAAGGGGCATATGTCGAAGTGTGTTGGTCGTGCAGCGTGCTGGTTCGTGCGGCGCATTGTCCCTTGTGGTGTGACACGGCGCCTCCGGTGCGAGGGAACCTCCTGCTCGCCTTCGGCTCATTTAATTTTCATAAACATCTTAAAGGGGGGGGGGGCATAGGTCGAAGTGTGTGTTGGTCGTGCAGCGTGCTGGTTCGTGCGGCGCGTTGTCCCTCGTGGTGTGACACGGCGCCTCCGGCGAGAGGGAACCTCCTGCTCGCCTTCAGCTCGTTTAATTTTCATATAGCAGGTCATGCAAAAGGCAAGCTGCTTTGTTTCAAAAGGCACGGGTTTGAAGCATGTGCAATCACGTCTACTTAAGAGCTAGGCTTTGTTGAGGATATATAGGTTTGTGCGTGCATGCACATGTGTGCATACTACGAAGGCATTGGTATGTTGCCTCCGGAGGCACGGGTTTGAAGCATGTGAAGTCACGTGTGCGTAGGAGCTAGCAGCGGTTGAGGCGCTATTAGTATGTGTGTGTGTGGATATTGCCCGGAGGCATGGTGACCCAGGTTTTGGTGGCACAAGGCCGTGTCGCCTCTGGAGGCACGGGAGGGTGGTCTCCAGAGTCACGCGTAAGGGTATGTGTGTGTGTGTGGATATTGCCCGGAGGCATGGTGACCCTGGCTTTGGTGGCACAAGGCCATGTCGCCTCTGGAGGCACGGGAGGGTGGTCTCCAGAGTCATGCGTAAGGGTACGTGTTTGTGTGGATATTGCCCGGAGGCATGGTGACCCAGGCTTTGGTGGCACAAGGCCATGTCGCCTCTGGAGGCACGGGAGGGTGGTCTCCAGAGTCACGCGTAAGGGTTCGTTTTGGGAGTCACTGCTGTCGTACAAATAAGAAGAGGCATTGTTGTTTATAGTTTACTGGCATTCTCTGATGATGTAAGAGGCACTGTTGTCGAAATAATTCTTTTTTCAACATGAACACATAATTTCTAACTACATTACATAGAAACATGAGTTATTGATAAACTGTTTTAGTCTTCATTTTTGCTGAAGATCTTACTAATCTCGTCACCCATTTCACTAGCTTTGACTTGATTCATCTCGCTACTTAAGAGAATGTACATTGCCTCTGCCCTCCAGTCTTCGACCTCATCCTGTGAAATTTTGCCGAGAAGAGAAGTATATTATTAGAGTTTGTGCATATAAGTTGTTTATAAGTAAATATATATAAACTTACTGTGAAATCTTCCAGGTCTTCGACAAACTTTTCACCATTGTAGAGGAATGCAAGCTTTAAAACAGCAAATGTTGATTCTCCCTTCTCTACCACTGGAACATCTTGCACGGTATGAATCTACCATCTTGTACCCTTGGCATTCATTGTTCGTCCTAGTATGATGTTGAAGACTTCTTTAAACCTAGGTACCTGGGAATATTACATTTTGTAATTAATTGTTTTAATATTGCAACTTGTAAAACTGAAAAAATTGTTATGTATAAATGCTTACGATTGCCGACTTATGAACATGATATTCCTGAAACTGTCTTTCTCTTTTTTTTTTAGCATCTTCATGTTCCTGAAGAACTCGACATGCTTCTTTTGGATCCAATTTATCCTTGTCTATCTTTTCTTTCTCAAATTCCTCTGAAGTCGTTTCTCGAGGATCAATAATGTGAACTTTGTGTTTGTATTTATCCAACACATATAGTACATAGCGGTCATGCTTCTCCATTGGAATGAATATCTGCGTACAAAATACTTGTTGCTTAGATGACAGTTTAATATAAAGTAATTTAATAGAACGCATATTTTGTGATTTTGTCATGGAGGAAAAGGTTGTTACCATGTTTGCTGTTGAGAGCTTTTTCCGTTGATTTTCCTTGAGATACATGGGAACCAGCTGATTCTTTGTTTTTTGCAATTCATTTTTAAATTTTGTAATACTAGTTTTGTGTTCCTTTAAATCCAATATATGCTGCAAACAATAATTACGATGAAAAAAACTGTTAGAAAAAAGAGCTGTGTAACAATATAAAAAGAGTAGGTGTTGCAATATAGACAATATTTTGCTTCTTAAAAGTTTACCTCTGCAATATAGACAATATAAAAAGAGTATGTACTCTGTCGCTCTCTTTTGAATCTTGTCTGCTTTTCCAGATTTCTGCTATGTCATCGAGCACCCTCTTTTCCATATGATGTGGTATGTTCGTCTGTGCTGGTCTTGGACCAAAAACTGCCTTCAGTTGGGCTCCAGTAAGTTGCGTGCTTTCACTATCCTACCGGATGCGCCTAAATATAGTTTTGCTGCGACAGGCAGATAAAATAATTTTGGAGGTCATGGTCAGTGAGAAACAGATTTTTACATTATTTTTGGCCTCTGTCCAACTATTTTGAAGTGCAATAGAAAACAGCTCACTTTTTGTATTCCTCCTGCCAGCTGTCGCTCATGACTAGATGGAAGAGGTCGGGCGCCTCCTTTGTGTGTTGGAAGCAATGAGAATGTTTTGGGTATGGACTGGTGCTTCGTCTTTTTTTCCTTTTTGTTTCATCTGTTTCTGTCAGCGGAAGCAGATATGTAATATGTAAGCTCTTGTTATACGAAAGACATTGGTGAACCGTGGGATGGGTAGGTTATTACAAAAAAAGATAAGTATAGATGATTTTCTTACCTTTGTTGGTGGAAAAGAACTTTGAAGTTTCTGGTTCGAATTCTTTGATTCTTCCAGGTAGATCCTCGCACTTTACTTGGTTTGTTTCACCAAATATGGCTGTAAATAGAAACTCTGGTTTCCACTCGGCATCTACGTTGCTTTGCCGCATGGAGGTCATTGGATATTCTTTTATTTTTCTTTCATGAGATAATTGAAGTATTCAAGTAGTGCTGCTTGTAAAAATTAAAATTGTTGCTCTTGTACTATTCACTTACATCGAAATCCTCATCATCTTTTATGAGATCAATGCCATTCCAGTATTTTGCAAATTGAACCATGAAGTGTCCGCATTGGGTACCCAGCTGTTTTGGCACGCAAACTCTGTTAGGTGTTTCTGCTATCCTCGACCAGTTCGGTTCGCTGTTGGCTCGTAGCTCCGCTTCGCCGTAATGCTTCTTCATGAGTGCTTTAATTATTTACGGCACACATTCACTAGAAGAATCTGTTCGACGCAGGAAGCACGGTGGACTCGGTAGGAAAGAGAGGCACGCACGTGATGCCCACGAAGGCATGGGCTAGCACTCTCTGCAGCCACGGTTATGTACGTTTGTGACTCTCTGTGTTTCAGTCATTAGGGTCACAGGCACGGGCGTCAAATCCACAAAGGCATCATTTGGTATTATATAGAGTCATGTTCTGTTGTGTTTGTGTTCCTAATGATTCAGACGACTCGTTCAGACGGAGAGGCACGGATGAGAAGCCCATGGAGGCATACTTTAGTATTAGGCAGGGTCACAATCATGCGTTTATTGCACATGGTCGATTGTATTACATAGAGTCATGCTCGCCAGTGAGACTCGACCAGACGAAGATGCACGGGCGTCTAGCCCACGGAACTGAACCTTTGTCTTACGCACACCCACGGGCGTTTACTCTGTGAGGCACGGAATTGCCTATATGAGAGACGCTGATTTTAAAGCTGATTTCCTTGTATTTAAAAGCACATACGTGAAGTGCATATAGACATGGTTCAGTACCGAGTTGCGTCACGCTTCTTTCTTGATAAAGGCGTCGACGTTCGTGGCTATGTGTGTTTCAGTGTCAAGGGTCACAAGCATGGGCATACAGCCCTCAAAGGCATGGCGTGCTATTATATAGAGTCACACAGAAAGATTTTCTGATTGTGTTCCGAATGAGTCGGTGGACTCGGTCAAAAGGAGAGGCACGGACGTCCAGCCCACGGAGGCATGGTTTGTTCCTACCCGGATTCACGTTTGTGCGTTTATTACGGAAACCTAATAGAATCGGGCGACTGTCCTTGTTACAATTGTTTTCGTTGTAAGATTTTTAACTCAAATGCACGAAAGGCGACTTTATATGTTTAGTAGCGTCATGATCCTTTACGCACGAAGACGACTTTTTGTGTGTCAGTGTTTCAGGTCACAGGCACAGTTGTCAAACTCACAAACGCATGACGTGTAATTATCCAGAGTCACCTTGGTGTCTCTTTGTGTTCCAAATGCATCCGTTGACTATATTACCAGGACAGGCACTGTCGGGATGCCGATGGAGGCATGCTTGTGTTTTACGCGGAGCCACGTTCGTGCGTTGATTGCGGAAACCCAGCGTTCTGACGGGCGTCTCCACGTATTCGGGTGTGAACGCCACGTGGCGCCGCTACGGAAACCCAAGGGTCTGACGGACGTCTCCTCCGGTGATGCCGATCTGGTTCGTCGCCCGAGGCCAGGCTCCGGCTATTTAAGGCGGACGGATGGCATCTCGAAACCCTATCCACACCCTCTTTCTTGGTCTGTCCAGATCCACGCCACATAAAGCGGCGCTCGCAGGCCGCGCGATCCCAGCAATGGAGACGGAGATGGAGGTCAACTCCGGTGCCCCGAGCACCAAGAGGGCGAGGCTCGCGCCACCCGCGACGCCTTCCTCTGGTGGTTTGGCGGTAGCGACTGGAAGCGGCGAGGGTGCGCCTACTGGACGAGGATCAAGAAAAGCAGTCTGGTCCGGACCGCATCAGCGACCTCCCGGACGGTGTCCTCGGTGAGATCATATCCCGTCTGTCCACTAAGGAAGGCGTTCGCACTCAAATCCTCACACGTCGGTGGCGCCCTGTTTGGCGCGCCGCTCCTCTGAATCTGGACTGCTGTGAGATCCCTGTCCCACGTCTTTTTAACCCTCTAGATCAAGCACATTTCGAGTTGGTCACCGCGAACTCCGCCACACCGGACGAACTCGTCCGTGAAGATAATTCCTATGATGATTCATACCTTCCAGAGGCCATCCTCTCCGGGCGTCAGAGCGCAGTTCGCCGCCTCTGCATTCCGGCGTCCTACCTGCACTGCAGGCACTCCACAGTCGACGACTGGCTTCGATCCCCAAGACTGAAAAATCTCCAGGTGCTCGAGTTTTACTACCTGTTCCCACTATGCTTGAGACAACATGACATAGGGCCATTCTCATGCCCTTCGCTCATGCCATCACCACCAGAATTAAACCCTCAGATTTCCTCCTCTCTCCAAACCATCGCCTTTACTCTTTGCAAGTTACTAGACAACTATGTATGGGTGCTTAAACTACCACTGCTCAGGAAATTCTCGGTCGTAGATGTTGATGTATCAGACGTCTCATTACAAAGCATCATCAGCTCTACTTCTCCTACACTCGAGTCTCTGCTGCTTGTTTGGATAGTAAGGCACCATCGCATCAGAATAAACTCACCTAACCTTATAAGCGTCGGCATTTCTGGTTACTATGGGAAAATTGTTATAGAAGATGCCTCGTCACTTCAATGGTTGCTTTGTGATGGTGATTGCAAGAAGTTGCGGATAGTTATCACCTCTGCACCTAAACTGCAGGTCATGGGCAAATTATCTAATATTTTCTGTGAATCCGGCATCACAAATGACCGTATAATTATTCAGGTGCCGACTTTCAACAATACTTTCACCTCCATTCATTGGTACAAACAAGTTCCATGCAATTCAACCTTTACTCTACTAATATTATGTTTTATTCTACATGAAGTGTTTGCCGACGGTCAGCACATCCACAGCGGTTCATTCTATCAAGACGTTGTCTATCAACATGGATTATGACCTGCACACAGTCTTTTCCTTGGTGGAACACTTCCGAAGCTTGGAGAACTTGTATATCGAGGTGATGCTTCTCACACAAATTGTAAAACACATACCATGCATGGTGTAGAACTCCATTCAACAAAAAAAAGTCACTTACATTTGTATGTAATGGACAAAGGTGTATATAGTCATGGACCAGTATTAGGACAAAACTAAAAAAGAGCCTTTATCACAACAGAGGTTATATAATTATTCCTTCACTTGCTCTCCCAGCAGAATCACTCTTTTTGGAGCTTAACCATTTTAAATCTTCATGTTTATTCAGGAAATAGCCTCTAATGAAGAAAGTCTTGCGAACGACTGTTCTTGCAAGCACCATCATGACGTTCGTTTGAAGTCACTGACGCTGGAAATCTATGTTCAATGCGAGAAAAGCATTCGATTTGTGACATTCTTTATTCTCAACGCAGCACAGCTGCAGACTATGAGGATCAAGTTTCTTCTTCAGGAAGACTTCACGGAAGAATTCTACAAACAGCAACAAGACGTGCTTCAGTGTGACAAAAAGGCTTCTAAACATGCTTGCCTTAGGTTGTCGCCAAGTTGCAACCATGGGAACTTGGATCTAAGGCACACATGCGTTGAGCACCTGGATTTAAGGGATCCATTCACTTGTAGGTGCTGAAAATAGTGCTGGAGTGAGATGTTGCCGCCACTTTCCGGTTTGGAATTTATGTAGGTGTGGTGAAACAACGCCTATACCTTTTTGCTCAATCTGTTACCTTGCCAACAGCGAACTCAGTATTTCGGTCTATGGCTAAACGGTCTTTTGCTCATGCCATACATTTCATTAGCTAAACGGGCTTCAAGTCTCTGCATCCACGGCTATGTACATTTGTGACTTTCTGTGTTTCAGTGATAAGGGTCACAGGCACGCGCGTCAAATCCGCAAAGGCATCGTGTGGTAATATATAGAGTCATGTTCGCTTGTGCTTGTGTTTGTGTTCCGAATGATTCAGTGAACCACGGTTTGTCAGCAAACACACAGACGATCATGCCTTCGTAGAAAAGTGTTTCGAGACGCACTGTTCTACCTGTCACACAGGCACGACCATGGCAAACGCACGGTTTGCCACGAACCACACAATGGCCGTGAAGTGATACGACGCGCACTGTTCTATATGCCACACAGGCATGCCCGTGATTCCACGTGCTTCAGTAGCACGTAAAATCGTAATTCTTTCACAGGAAACGCCGTGAACCTACTGCCAGGCACTATATCTATTTGTGAAACAGAAACGCAAACACAACCGTGACCCATTGTGTTTGAAATCTTTGCATCACAGAAGCACCGCGTGAAGGCACATGAAGTACGGTTGGACACGCATTGCAAGCACGGTTATGCACATGAGGTACAGTTAGGCACAGTGTAGGGACATAATTGCAGATGTCACCGCTGTTGCGCGTTTTTTAAAAGCACGGGCTTGCACTCTCTGTGTTTCAGTGTTTCAGTCATTAGGGTCACAGCCACGGGCGTCAAATCCACAAAGGCATCGTGTGGTATTAAATAGAGTCATGTTCACTTGTGTTTGTGTTCCGAATGATTCAGGCGACTCGTTCAGACGGAGAGGCACGGACGAGCAGCCCATGGAGTCATAGGTTAGTATTATGCAGAGTCACGTTCATTCGTTTATTGTGCAAACCGTACATTTCATTAGCTAAACGGGCTTGAAGTCTCTGCAGCCACGGTTATGTGCGTTTGTGACTTTCTGTATTTCAGTGATAAGGGTCGTAGACACGGGCGTCAAATCCACAAAGGCATCATGTGGTATTATATAGTCATGTTCCCTTGTGTCTGTTTTCCGAATGATTCCGTCGATTCGTTTAGACGGAGAGGCACGGACGAGAAGCCCATGGAGGCATACTTGAGTATTAGGCAGAGTCATGTTCGTGCATTTACTGCAAAAACATAACAGAATTGGATTCGGATGTGAACCCTCACTGTTTACTTTGTGAGGCAATGAATGACCGATTCGAGAGACACAGTCCTTAAAAGCACGGGCAAGAACTCTCTACAACCACGGTTCTGTACCAAAGAGCCACTGTCAAACGCATGGAAGTCATGCAACGAGGGCCACACTTTTAGTAGTAGAAAAAGCACTTTATCAACTGGCGTTGCTCCTTTGCTACGCGCACAGTAGGGTGGCTGTGGAAGGCACGTTATTCAAGCAGAGAACGAACATCACGATGCCAGGACAAGGTCAAAAGCATGGTTGTCAGTCTGCAGTGTCACGGCTAGAATCCTCGAGACACATTTCGGTGTGGCCTGTTGAGTAGAAACTCGGTTGTGCGGTCACCGGAGGCACTACGTAACGTCCCGCAAAACAGGTTTGGTTGACCGTTGTGGTGGATGTCTATGCTTTCAGCTCTTTTCATCTCTCCTGTGTCGCAGCAGAGACGCATGGTTGTATTGTTACACCATCCAACTTCATAAAGAAAGGGCTGCAAACATTTACAAACAAACCTATCGCCCTTATAATATTTTCCCAGCTGAGTAATAAAAATACCTAAACAAGCAAAATCTGTTCTGCTTACATTTGCTTTGTTTCTACAACTGCACCAAATAAACTTACAAGCCGTTTTTTATAACCACAGTACGAGGACCAGAAACAGTGCATCGGCTCAAATGCAGCTCCATCAGTGCAAGGCTCAACTGTAGCTCCTCAGTGTGTATGGCAGGTACATCCGAGAAGCACCGCTCTACCTGCAACACAGGCACGGTTGTGCATGCATTGTGTGCATGACAGGTACATATATAAGACAGGCACCATCGTACATACAACACAGCACGGTTACACATACAGCACGCATCTCTTCACTGAAAAATTAAATCTACTTTATGTCTCTTAACCTTGGTGCCACAACATTTTATGGTCCTTCGGCCCGTACAAAGCCGCAAAACCACACATTTCCTTCATGACTGCACACAACACAAAAACAGACAAGCCTACACACGGTGCAAAGTCTACAACGGTTGTCTGATAAAGTTTACATAAAACCCAAGCTCAAAAGAACGCAACAACAAATAACTCCATACACCTGGACAACTAACACAAGGCCTGATTTCAGCATCCACATGTGAACGGAACCGTCAAATCCAGGTATTCAACACTCCTCTTCCTTAAAAGCGGACGCGCGTGGCTGCAACTTGACGATAATCTAAGACGTGCACGTTTAGAAGCCCTTCTATGCCACTCCAGAACCCTTTGTTGCTTTTCGTAAAATACTCCCGTGAACTCTGAGGGAGGGGAGGTAAACTTAATGGTGATGGTCTCCAGATCCTTTGCACTAAGAACAAAGAACGTCGCAAATTCAGTGTAACTCCCGGAGCGAACATAATCTTCCAGCGATACTGTCCTCAGACAAACGTCGTGATGTTTGAGAAACTGCCGGTGCTTAAGACGCCATTTGTTTTTTCACCTCGGCAAATCAACGATCCCTAAAATATAAATGATAGGTTGAAAATACTTAGCGTCTATAAAAAGAGATACAGACCATAAAAAACGAAATGAAACAATTAGTTCTACAACCTCCGTAACTAGAAGTTAGACATAGACTTGTCTATATATGGATGTATCCAACAATAAATCATGTGTAGATATGGGTGCATCAATTCCAGTCAAAATTAAGACAAGAATTTTGAAATGGAACGAGCACTACAGTATGCACATTTCTGAAGATCATCACCTCGACAAACAAGTTCTCCAGTTTTGGAAAGCACTGCAGCAATTGAACGACAGTGTCCACCTTATAATACATGTAGATAAGCAAGGTCTTGACAGATTGACACATTGTTGTTAGACTGACTGCCTTCAAACCCTTGATGAAAATTAACAGAAGATGGATCACAAAACTAATAGCATAAAGGTTGGATGAAATAAAACTTGTTTCCTCACAAATAAAGTTAAGCTGGAAGTATCGTAAAAACTCAATACCTCAAGACACGTCAGACGACACGGATATGGTTCAGACGCAGATACATCGGTTACCTCCAAGTCCTGACTCTGCATGAAGAATAGAGCATAGACCATCAAATTAATAGAACAAACATCGGAACAAGTACAACTCTGTTCCAGTATGAAGGAAAGTCAGTACCTCAAGACACGTCGAGGGAGACACAAACACGAATTCACCCAACGTCTCCAGTTTAGGTGCAGAGACAACGGTTATCGAACAGTCGTCAACCAGACAATCAACAATCAACCGTCGAACTGAAGGGGCATCCTCAATAATTAGTTCTTCGTGTGGACAACAAATGCCAAGGCTTACAAGGTTAGACAAGTTTATTGTGACGCGACGACCTCCTCTATTGCAAACAAGCAGGAGAGACTCAAGTGCAGGGCAACTAGAGTGGATTATGCTTTGCAGCGAGGCGTCTGATATATCAACCTCCACGAGTGAGAGTCTTTTCACCAGTGGTAGCTTAAGTGTCCCTACGTAATTGTCTGATATTTTGCAAAGAGCAAAGCCAAGGGTGTGGAGAGAGGAGGAAAACCGAAACACGGACTCCGGTGCCGAGGGCGTAGTTGAAGTGCATAGATCTAATAGAGTTACCTCTTGCGTCAGAAGTTCTGGGAAGAGGTAGTAGAACTCAAGAACCTGGATATTGTTCAACTTCCAAGATCAGAGCCAGGCATCAACGGTGGAGGGCCTGCACTGTAGGTAGCACGCCGGAATAGAGATGCGGCTAACCGAGCCAGCATGGCCGGACAGAATGAATTCCGGAAGACTAACAACAGGATTTCAACAGAGCCGCGTTCCGGAATAGCATTTGCGAACGCGCCCCTTGGTGAAGGCGGACAGATGAGATATGGTCTCGATATAAACTTTTTCTCCATCGTTAAAAAGACGAGAGACAGAGATCTCGCGGCAGTCGAGATTCAAAGGAGCGATGGGCCACAAAGGATGCGAGCGACATGCGAGGATTCTAGTACGGATACCATCCTTGATGGGAAGACGAGAGATGATCTCACCTAGGACGCCGTCGGCGAGATCGCTGATGTGGTCCGCACAACATCCCTTTTCTTCCTCCTCAGATCGAGAGAGAGCATGGTCGCCGCTTCCATCCCCTCCGACGACCAGCACACCTCCAGAAGGCGGCATCGCCGGTGGCGTCACTCTCGACCTCTTGATGCTACGAGCAGCGCTTTCCATCTCCACCTCCGTTGCTCGGGTGGCGCCGCCCACGACCAGTGCTCACTGAGGTGGATCTGGAGAAATGGGTTGCAGCATGTCAATCCATGAAACGACTTAAATACCCACGACGGGGAGCGGAGGGGTCCAGATTAATTACTTCTTCTTTTTTTCTTTTTGACAGGAGGGCCCGGGTTAAGTACTACTCGTAGCAAGTCAATGGTAGATGGGTGCTTGAAACATTAAATAGAACCACGACTTTCAAGGTACGAAATGCACTGTTGCACACGCAGACCAGGCACGGGCGCGCCCCTGAGTGCTTTAGTTATTTACGGCACTGAGGCACGGACTCGGTAGGAAAGAGAGGCACGCACGTGACACCCACGAACGCATGGGCTAGCACTCTCTACAGCCACGGTTATGTACGTTTGTGACTCTCTGTGTTTCAGTCATTAGGGTCACAGGCACAGGCGTCAAATCCACAAAGGCATCGTGTGGTATTATATAGAGTCATGTTCGCTTGTGTTTGTGTTCCGAATGATTCAGACGACTCGTTCAGACGGAGAGGCACGGACGAGAAGCCCATGGACGCATACTTTAGTATTAGGCAGGGTCACAATCATGCTTTATTGCGCATGGTCGATGGTATTACATAGAGTCATGCTCGCCTGTGAGACTCGACCAGACGGAGATGCACGGCCGTCTAGCCCACGGAACTGAACCTTTGTCTTACGCACAGCCACGGGCGTTTACTATGTGAGGCACGGAATTGTCTATATGAGAGAAGCTGATTTTAAAAGCTCATTTCCTTGTATTTAAAAGCATAGACGTGAAGTCCATACAGACACGGTTCAGTACCGAGTTGCGTCATGCTTCTTTCTTGATAAAGACGTCGACGTTCGTGGCTATCTGTGTTTCAGTATCAAGGGTCACAAGCACGGGCATACAGCCCTCAAAGGTTTTCTAATTACATAGAGTCACGCACAGAGGTTTTCTAATTGTATTCAGAATGAGTCGGTGGAGAGGCATGGTTTATTCTTACCCGGAGTCACGATTGTGCGATTATTACGAAAACCTAATAGAATCGGGCGACTGTCCGTATTACAATTGTTTTCGTTGTGAGATTTTAACTCAAATGCACGAACCGCCAAGTGTGTCAGTGTTTCAGGTCAGAGGGCACCTTCGTGTCTCTTTGTGCTCCAAATGCATCCGTTGATCTATCACCAGGAGTGGCACGGTCAAGATGCTCAGGGAGGCATGCTTGTGTTTTACGTGGAGTCACGTTCGTGCATTAATTGTGGAAACCCAATGTTTCGACAGGTGTCTCCTCGCATCCGGGTGTGAACGCCACGTGGCACCGCTCCAGAAACCCAAGGGTCCGACGGGCGTCTCCTCTGGTGACGCCGCTCTGGCTCGTAGACCGAGGCCAGGCTCCGGCTATTTAAGCAGGACGGGGTCTCGAAACCCTAGCCACACCCTCTTCCCCCCTCTGCCTATCGCCAGGCTATCCATTCCTCTTGCTGCTCTCCATCCCGACCCTCTCCGCCATGGCTGCGCAGGAGGACACTACTGCAGAACCCCGTGCCCAGACACTGGAGGGGATCAAGGATGGCGAGGGTTCCTCATCTGTAAGTTCACTCTGCTTCCGCTTCTTTCCTTTTTTCTTTCTTTCGGCTACTTGATTTAGTTGTGAAACGTGAATAAGCCAGACGGAATCTCGAAACCCTAGCCACATCCCCTTCATCCTTTTATCCACCTCCAGGCCATCCACTCCTCTTGCTGTTCTCTATCCTGACACTCTCCGCCATGGCTGTGCAGGATGACACTACTCCAGAGAGCCGTGTCCTGACGCAGGAGGAAATCTCGTCTGGCCAGGCTTCCTCATCTGTAAGTTCACTCTGCTTCTGTTTCATTCATTTTTTCTTTCTTTCGGCTACCCGGATTAGTTGTGAAACATGGATCATTGTGGTGAACTTCATCCTAAGTTGATGATAGTGCGTCCTGCCATCAATCTGACACCTTCTCTTTTGTCCAGGTGAAGAACCGGTGGGAGGCTACGGAAGCTCACCTCTTGAAGATCGTGGAGATATCCACGAGGTTGTATGATCTTCTGGATGAGAAGACGAAGGCGAAGCTCAAACTTGAGTACGACAAGCTCACGCTGGAGACATACGTTATGATAAAAGAGGTCAAGGAACTTCGCGCCCAGCGACCCTGATCGCTATATCTGAAGCAATTAAGCAGTGGACTAAAAAGTTTCTTATTTTGTCTTGCGTCACCTCGTAGTCAGTAACTTTGATAAAAAACGTGTTTTGGTTTCCTGGGTCAAGTTTATGGGTATAGATGTGAACATTAATGTAATGGCCAATTCGAGAGGTGCTGTTTTGAAAAGCATGGGCGTGAAGTCTCTGCAGCCAAGGTTGTTTGTACCAACTAGAGTCATGTCTTGTGCACACATGAAGGTGTGGACATTCCTGCCTTTCTTTGTTTAAGTGTTTCGGGTCACAGGCACGAGCATGAAGCGCTCAAAGGCATGGTCGGTGGTATTACATAGTCACGCTAGCCTGTGACTCTATCAGACGGAGACGCACGGGCGTTTAGCCCATAGAGGCACGCAATGGCCTATGTGAGGGATGCTGTATTTAAAATCTTATTTCCTTGTATTTAAAAGCACGGACGTGAACTCCCTATGGACACGGTTCCCTATTGAGTTGTGTCACACATCTTTCTTGATGTTACGTATATTATTTCGATATAAAAGGCGTGGACGTTCGTGGCTATCTATATTTCATTGTTTCACAATGAAGCACGGGCACACTTTTAAACAAAGCACAAGCACGTCTCGATTTGCAGAAAAAACACTGTCGTGGTTCTACAGGACGCTATGTTCTAGGCTGTGTGCAGCATGTTTCCACCCAAACGTTCACCACAGGGTAACAGACATACACAGAGGAAGTGCCGTGCAGTGATAACAAACGCACAGTCTTACAGATACAAGAGGCACGAGGAGGCATATTAATTAACATCATCAGAAATGAATCAGATTATACATGCGCACGCATATAGAGAGATGCATAAAAAGTGGTATTAACTAATAATAGAACTTAACAACAGGCATACAACATTAGACTCAAACTTATAGTAGAACACACACAGTAACTAGAAGTCCTGATCATGACAGATCGACTGGGTCACTGAAAACTCAAAAGTAGTAACAAGTCAATGCTAGGTGGCTGCTTGAAGCATCAAATAGAGCCACGGCTTTGATGGTACGAGATGCACTGTTGTACTTGCAGACCAGGCACGGGCGTGCCCCTCCATGATTTAATTATTTACCGCACACATTCACAAAGCGTGCCTGTCTTTGTGAATCTGTTCGACGCAGGAAGCACGGTTGTACAGTCATCTTCCCTCTGCAAGCGGCAAAATTTTCCACGGGCACGTTGACAATTAAGTCACTAGAAGATTCAAGGCCCTGCCTCTGCTTTGCAGATGATTCTGCTAAAACGCGGACAAAACCAAGTAAGTGAAGTGATGGCAGAAGCACGACTTTTCAAGAACGAGACACACTGTTCTACATGCCACACAGGCACGACCGTGATTCCACGTGCTTTAGTAGCATGTAAAGACGTGATTCTCTCACAGCAAACGCCATGAACCTACTGCCAGGCCCTATATCCATTTGTGAAACAGAAAAACAAACACAACCGTGACCCGTTCTGTTTGAAATCTTTGCATGACAGAAGCACAGCGTGAAGGCACATGAGGCACGATTGGACACGCATCGCAAGCACGGTTATTTAAATTACTTACAGACATGCATTCATAACAGAAGAACATGTGTAAGAACAGGCGAGGCACCATTACCACGAAAGCCATAGTTATGCAGCCCCAGAAGCACGACCCAGATTCTGTGCTTAAAAATGTTTTCGTTCCATAACGGCGGGCGTGACCATGCAACCATGAGAGTCACGGTTGAACACTCACCGGTGGCATGGCCGTGTCTTCCTGTGGCCTTAGGTTATTTTTATCTCTCTGTCACGCAGCAGAGAAGCATGCTTGTATGCTTACAACATCCACGTTCAGAAACCGACGCGGCTGCGGAAAATAACAAGGAAACCTATGCCTTTGATATTTTTCTCCGCTGAGTAAAAAATACATAAAGAAGCAAAAGGCGTTCTTATTTAAATTTGTTTTGTTTCTGCAGCAAATTAACTTACAAGCCGTTCTTATACCCACAACACAAGAAAATAAACAATCGACACCCGCCTGCCCTCCCCACCAATTGCTTGCTATTTCATCGCTCCACGTGCGGCCTTGTTTTTGAATGTTCAGCGATCCATTCTTCCTTCTCGACCCTTGTGCAACCCCACCTTTCTGCGTAGCTATTCAACCTATTTACCTGTAAAATTAATATTCATACATAAAAACAAAGCGAAAGATTGCGGTCGCCACTATTTTTTTGCTTACGTCCTGTTTAAGCTGCATTATTACCTTTTAATTTTTCTATTCGTACTGTTCTACGGTACCAAAAAGTTTCCACTCAGACCTTTCCTTTCTGAAAATGGACTGTGCAGATTCCGTGCCTTGTCCCGGGCTTCCCTGCACGCATTCTGTGTGCCTGGCTTGTGTGATGTTCGATTCTGGCATAGATGCAAGACTTTGGTAAATGCTCCCTGCTGTCAGTGGGGTCGTTGGAGTTGCTGGCGTATGACGTCTTCCTCCTGGGCTTGGAGTGCATTGTCCTGAGCCGTTTGATGTCCTCGATGGTGTTGTTGGTGTTGTCGGCCATTTCATTGACCTTGCCCTCTTCTCCTCCTGCGATTTCCTCTTCTCCTCTTCAATCCTCATCCTCTCTTGGACTTCTGGGTTATCCAGGCAGTTTGTTTTCCTATGACCCTTTACTCTACAACAGCCGCACTTGGATGCAGCTTTGTTGCCTTTTCCTTTCTTCTCAGAACCAGCTTTGATTTGATCTCCTTTTTTCGTGCCCTTTGAGCCACTCATGGGAGGGTTCTTGAGAGTTTTGGCAAGAATGCATGTGTCTGGTTCCTCGGCAAGTGCCGCCATGACTTTTATTTTCATATCTACCATACACTCACGAAGCACACTGTATGCCTTCTCTTTTCTGCAAGCATTTGAACGGATATCCGACAACTCAGCGTAAGCGAGGCCGGATCTCATAGTTTCATCGTCTTGTGCGGTCATGCTATCACCTTGACTTGTAGACAGAACTTTCAGACTCTCTGATAGATTCCTGGTCCATCTGGGGATGACAAAGGATTTTGGAAGTTGATTGATCATGCCTGTTTGGTCCATCACCTTAAGCACATGGCAGCACTGAATGCCATCCCTACTCATTTTCTTGCAGCTGCAACTGTATATTTCTTTTTGCTCATCCACATCTACCCTGAACTCAGACCTGTCAAATTCCTCGCCCGGATATGGTTTCCACACTTTTTCTCCAGGCTCAGTAATCTTTTAAAAAAAATACTGCCTCCCCTTTGTCAGGTCAGAGCACTTGAAGTAAGTCCGGTTCCATAGCTCCATCTGGAATTTCCTAAAAATTTCATTTGTGTATACTTGACTTGCTTGTCTTTCAATCGGAAAACCCGTCTCTAGTGATGGTGCCTTCTCTTCTGTTCGGTGTCTTTTCTTGTCAAGAGTGGCGAGGCAATTTTGCTGAATCATGTGATACGCATCAACAAACCTTTTTATAGTGTCCTTGTGGTCGACGTAATTCTTCCACATTGAATTCGTGCTCTCACTGCGAGTGGTTGTTGACGAGAAAGGATAGAAGCAGTCCGTGAAGTAGGCCGGCACGCAAAAAATTCGGAGTTCCCATAGCATGTTCAGGTGTTTGTTGCCTTCCACCTTGTGCATAGAAATGGCTTCTTTCCAGGCACGATCAAACTCGTCTTGATCTAGTGAGTTTTTGACGATTCGAAATAAATCATCAGACATCCCTGGGTGTTGCGCAAACACTGCTGCATTATTTTCCTTCTGGTTCTTCCTAATATGCCACCAGCAGAACTTGTGCCTCGTTCTCGGAAGAGCTTCCTCTATTGCAGTCTTCATCGCCTGGTCCTGGTCTGTTATTATGTATTTCGGCTCTTTACCTCCCATTGCCTCGACAAACGTGCTTAGGAGCCACTTGAATGACCCTATTTTCTCATCCTTCAAAAGACCTACTCCAAACAAGACGGTCGACCCATGGTTGTCGACACCTATAATTGGTGCAAATGGCAAGCCATATATATTCGTAGAGAATGTCGTGTCAAAAGACACGAAATCTCCATATAGATCATAATTCATCTTACACAAGGAGTCTGTCCAGAACAGGCTGCGCACTACATTGTTCTCTGTCTCTTCCACATGGTGGAATCCCGGCCTCCGCCTCTGCATATCGGCAAACAGTTTCATGGTGTCTGCGATATCAGTGCCGCGCTCTGCAGCCCTATCCCGGCATGCAATGTTGCTTATGTCAATCGTGTCGAACATAATTTCTCGCCTCGGTTTCCCCATGGCAGTAAAAATCCGCATAACCTTCCTTGGTTCTAACCTCGCCTTCTGCAGCACTTGTATAAAGAATTTCTCCTGAGGTGTAATCTTCTTATAGCATCTCATGAACTTCAGCATCCAATCAGATGGGTGAAGCTGGTGGTTGTGCTCTAGACGCACGTTCTTCAGATACCATTTCCTCCTATCTGTATCCCTCTTACCTGTTATTTGGAATGGGCAGCTTGTCCGGATCAAGCAGTTGCTCCTTCTCTCCTTAACATGTCTCTCAGTTGTTTTATTCTGCCCTTCCTTGGTGCACTGAAACACCTGCTTGTCAAGCTGCTGATCATATGTCGATCTTCTGCTCGTTGATCGCTTGGCAGCAAAGCCAGCCTTTCTAGCATATCTGTAGAAAAAGAAAATGCCCTCATCCAAAGATCCGAATACCATACCACCTTCTAGTTCGACCGCTTCGGTGACCTCCTGAATCGTTGGGTATATGCCTTCTTTAAACATGTCGTCCATTTCTTTCTCTACAATGGTCGGCGGCGCCATTATGATTCTGTCTACCGTGTCTTCATTCGTCTGATCGCATTCACTTCTGACGACATCAGTTTCATCGCCAACCACAGGTCCACTTACAGCAGAGCTGCTGCTGCTCTGTTGTTTCACACGCAGCAGCGTCGTTTCTGCATGGCACGGTCAAATCCATAAATGAGTCTGCCTCTCCACTGTTGCATTGTGCAATGCTGCTACCTGTTTCTCCGGCACTCGTGCAACCAAGGGATTGTGCTGCTTCTACCATGCAATCCGTGCTAGCGCTGTACGATACTTGCTGCTGTGAACGTTGCGTTTCCTTCGAAATGGATGGAGAACTATGATATTTCTTTGCCTCATCTGTTATCCCCTCCGCCAAATCCTGAACACATGGCACGAAACAGAATTAGATGTCCAGAGCAGCATATGCATTTTTTTAATTTCTAAACAAAAGATTTATATGACTCATCAGGGCTCATCTGGTATACCAAAACCAGACCCGTGCCTCTTCACCGAGTATAAGCGGTACACCAGATGCACTGTTCACATTACACCCAGCAGCACGAATGTGACCATGCTACACACACATCTGCACAAAGAGGCACATATGTGCTTCTGTTTACACCATAACCGGAGAGGCACAACAACATCGTATACAAAAGAACAACTGCAGATACAGCCATCCTCCTGTTTTGCACTTTACCCTGTTCTTCCATAAAACTGTTTGTGTGTTGAATTGAAAAAGCATAGTTCCGACGTCACCTTTTTTTTCTCATGCCTCTCTTGTCCAGCAAAACTTGGCGACAACCTCCGTGCATTGGTGATTTCGCTGACGATTCTGAATGCCATCGGAGATCCTTTGGAAGGACCCCTCGTGTTGAACGCCACAGGTGATCCTTTCAAAGGACCTTGCCTTATGTTTTCATCGATCCGTGGACTACCACGATACTTGCTTCCTTGTTCGTACACCTGCGTGTGGAAGATACTACAATTTAAATATAGCAGACGAAAACAAAGAAAAAATTGCTCACAAAAAAATATACATTTGCTTTAAATGTTGTTGGACGTTCGTATATGCTGTCACCTGTATTGCTGTATGGTAGAGTTTATTGGTCCTATGTTGGATTTTGTCGTTGGGCTCTTCTTGCTTGTGCAAACCGTACCGAATCCTTGAACACCAATGCTTTTGTTGCCAATGATCCTTCTGCTTGCATCAAAGGAAATTCTGTTACCCTGTACCTCTTCATTATGACCGCCTACAAACGCTGGGCCGTCACAACACCCACTCTGCGCCTTTGTGGGCATCTGTGTCTTCAAACCAAAAAATAATTAGAGGCATGTGCGAGTAAAACTTCCACGTACGTTAAAACCAGCGTTTCAAGTTTTCGCCGTTACCTGCACAATCTGCTTAGTTGAGTCTCTGCTGCTTAGAATGCTCCTCTTCGCAGGTGTCTGTTGCACACCATGCTCCTGGTTGGGACGTTTGCCAAGAACATGTATCTCACTCTTGACTCCAATTATTCCAGCCCGCATGGCATGTGCGTGTTTGGCAGCATCTGCATCCTTGATCTTCTTCTCGTTTTCTAGTAATTTTTTTCTTCCACCTTTCTATACTCAACTGCAGAGTAGATGCACAGGATAAATAGATATTACATCATTCATCCAGGATATATAAATCATTTTTGTTGTTGTTGACAGCAAACGTCCCAGAAATAAAAGACCAAACACTAATGTTCAACTGCCTTACTATTACCTGCCTCCCATAATCCTTGCTGATGTCGTTCAAAGACCGACCGTCCCTGTTGTCCTGACTAGATGACGCACTCCTGAACATCTGCCCGAAAAAGAGACGAAATAAATATAAAGGTTATAAACCTGCAGTATCAGTGTTGAAACGTTTCGAAGTCGATCTCAATCTTTCTTACTAACCTTTTACACTTACAACGCAACAGAGATATATTTTTAGTTCTATATAAGTGACATATATAAATATACACATATATTAATTTTTAATTAAACTACAACCTCAACCAAAGTGAGATCCTCTGATGCTAATTTGCTTGTGCAACACTTAACACAAAGATAACCATGAAACCTAACAAAAGTCACTTGACCGTCGACGACACTGACAAGTGGGTTCTCAGTTACTAATTCCTCTAAGTCTCTCACTAACTTGTGGGGTCGGCCTTATATGAGTCCTACGAGGAGTACCTCCATCTGGGGTGAGAAAATGTGGTAGGTGGACTTCAAACTCATACTGACATGCGGGCTCTCAAATAGTTCCTCCAAGTATTTGACTAACTTGTGGGGCCGTCCACAGATGAGTTCCAGATCTCTCTCCATCTAGCATCGGTGGCGACAGGCGAGGCATATTCTGGCTCTCCAAAGGAAAGCCAATCCTGATCCCTCCGCAGAGTTCGCTCGTCACCGAAAAATTATCGGTCTCCTTCATCTCACTCGCCATGGATCTCCTGTTCAGGTAATCCATTGCATCCTCACCATGATTATGCCACCGATTCAACGTTTGAACAAAATAAATTACTGGTGCTAGCAATTCCGCGGGCTGCGTACACACCGCATGTGCGCAACACAGCAGGTGGGGCGCGACTTGAATATCGGTTCCGGATCCAATTATCTTCAGCTGGTCCGTGCTCAAACTGTTGCGCCGTCTTAACAGCAGAAGGGTTATGGATTTAAAATTAGGACTCAGCTGACCTCACTTTAATCATGCCAACTGCATGCTTGCGCCGTGGTTTTGCTAAGTTGAGTTATATCTCTAGCCATGCAAAACTTAAGCACTCTCGTGACCACAGATTATATTAGTTGTAGAGCTCAATGAAACTGCAGTCAAAATTCACTATCCTGATCCCTAACATGAGGACACAGGTAAAATTATTTTTATAGATCCGAATCTATAGCTGAGATCCAAAGGACTTACGTCCGTTTTTGCACAGCAGTTACTAACTCAGAGTTAGAATCCGTCTTAGCTAACCACCCTATTGATGATGGTCTCACATGGACTGCTAACAACTGTCTTACATAGCTGACCTAGTAATGATGACGTCTCATGACCTCTTATGTAGAGTTCGATGAGATGGACTCCACCCCACAGCTGTCGGAGACTCAGTCTCAGTCTGTCGATGACATGGAGATTGTCACCCAAGATTTCATGGTTCATGACCAACTAGAGACAGAGAGACTAAGGATCGAGTTAAAACGTGCAGCACACAAAAAGCTTGTTGAGGAGTACAAGACAAAGAAGCAGCTTGCTGCCTCGAAGTAGGTGTTTTTTATCATGCATGTCGCATGTGTCGTTGAAATTTCTTTGGAAATCAATGCCTCTCATTCTAGCTGCATTTTTAATCACGGCTTAAATATTTGTCTCTGTTTTGCTGACTCGGCGTTTATATGTAAGCTTCTGCCAGAAAAGCATGTGGTTCAACAATACATTTGCTAAAGGTCATTTCTTATCTTTGTCCACAGAGCTGTTGCAATGGGTGAATACGAAGAAGAGTTCAGCACAAAACTTAGCTTCCAGAAATTCATTACTGTCTGTGAAAAGCTAACAGAACCACAACAGTAGCTTGTGAGAGATATTGGTTTTGGATACCTTCTAGATCTGTGCTGTCGCGAGCTTCCAAGGTGTTTCGTTCACTGGCTTGTTCGCTATTTTGATTGCCCTTCCAGGTGTTTCATACTGCCTAGTGGATACAGATTCCTTATCAACTCATACACCGTGCACCGGATCTTAGGAATTCCACTGGGCGGGCAGATTATCCCTAGAAAATGCTCAGAAGCTTTCAAATGTCAGGTTAAGTCTGAAACTCGGTGTGCTGGGCACGCTCCAAACATCAGAGAGTTAACTGATCTCATAACCCCAGAGCTGACAGGAGAAGTGTTTCAACGGGTTTTCGTTATGTTTGGAACAGCAGTATTTCTATGCCCAACGACATATGATTGCGTTAGCCCCGACTACTTAGCCGCTCTAGAAGGACCAGCAAGTAACATATCATCATATGATTGGTCCAATGCTGTCACAGAGAAACTGGTGACATCGCTCCAGACCTTCAAGGACAAAGGATTCGCACGCGCCCTATGTGGCTGCCTCCTGATTCCAGTGGTTCGTTCACTAACTTGTACACTTCTTTATACCCACAAGCAGCTACAAGAACAAGATCAATTTTTACCTCTTCCCCACTTGCAGATAACGTATTTTGAGTACCTGGATACGAAGATTATGGACCGGGAACCTGACACTCATGCAAGACTTGTCATGTGGGACACAGAGGCCATTAAGAATTGTTCTAACATAGACAGCCTGTCAACAGAGGACAAATTTTTTGGGAAACACACGGTGAGTCAACTTTTCATCATTTTCCTTTGGCGAAGTTTTCGACTCAACATAATGACTTCGCTGCCATGTATTAATTTGACTTGACTGTAATTGTTTCCTTCCACATGGCAGCTGACAGACATTAGGCGCATGCCTTTCCAACCACCGCCTGGCTTTTAGGCGCCATTTTTCCAAATGAGTCCCAGACTAGAAGCCTACATAGAAGAATTTGTGCCTCAAGAAAAACTTTGTTCCGTAAGTGATTTCCAGCTTCTGCACCTGATTTTATGTTTGAAATGATGTTCCCTAAGTTCTTACGAAACAGATACATGTCCTAGTGTGTTCATCCAGACAGTTTCGTATAGTACTTTAGCTGTGCTTTTGTGTTAAAATTAGAAGTGCTTCATATAGGACGTTAGCTGTCCTTTCATGGTCATCCAGACAGTCTCCTATAGTACCTTAGCTGTGCTTTTGTGTTAAAACCAGAAGTGCTTCCTATAGGACGTTAGCTGTGCTTTTGTGTTAAAACCATAAGTGCTTCCTATAGTACGTTAGCTGTGCTTTTGTGTTAAAACTAGAAGTGCTTCCTATAGGACGTTATCTGTGCTTTTGTGTTAAAACTAGAAGTGCTTCCTACAAGACGTTAGCTGTGCCTTTGTGTTAAATATAGAAGTGCTTCGAATAGGACGTTAGCTATGCTTTTGTGTTAAACATAGAAGTGCTTCGTATAGTACGTTAGATGTGCTTTTGTGTTAAATATAAAAGTGCTTCCTATAGTACGTTAACTGTGCCTTTGTGTTAAATATACAAGTGCCTCCTATAGTATGTTAGATGTGCTTTTGTGTTAAAACTAGAAGTGCTTCATATAATACGTTAGCTGTGCCTTTGCGTTAAAACTAACAGTGCTTCCTATAGCACGTTAGGTGTGCCTTTGCGTTAAATATAGAAGTGCTTCCTATAGTACGTTAGCTGTGCTTTTGTGTTAAATATAGCACTGCTTCCCTGCGGTGGTAGATCAACCATGCTTCGTAAGGTACGTCGGGTGTGCTCTTTCAAGGAATGTGTTCACCACGATTCATGGACTTTGTTACCCGCGCTTCCCGCAGCACATCATGTGTCCTTCTGCGCACATTATTCCATGCCCTTTCTGCAATTATTGACAGAACATACAGTAGTTCACAAGATATTTTTCATTTTCGGTATTAATAACTTCTTTTCATTCTTGGTATTAATAATTTCTGATGGTTTTTGTTTCAATTCCAGGCCAAGGCGAAAATTGCCAAAGTTATCAATGAAATGTACACAGAACTTTTCTCGCGGTTTCAACCACTTCTCGAGCAGAAATTGGAGAAGCTCCTTTCACTTGGTAGGGATCTTAGTGCAAAAGAAACCAAGACCAGAGACCGGGGCATTTATTGTAACTTGCAACAGGACAACTCAAATGAAAAAGAAACTTTTTCATCACTCCCTTCAACATATTCTACGCTTCCAAGTTCTAGCACAACAAGCAGTCAAAGTTCTTCCAGCAGTGGCTCGACCAGTGTCCTTCACGCCACATCATACTCCCTGGAAAATTTAAAGGGTTGATGCGATACCCCTGACCCAGAATCCCAGAATCCGTACGACAAAGAACAGTCCCAAATTCATCTATCTTCACGCCTAAAATCATCAACCCAGATTAAGTTGCTACTGGAGGTGAACATGATCGACCACAACAAAGAGGACATTGATGAACAAGCCAAGATTCATTTGGACAAAGTGCATAACCATCTGCACAACTGCCTTGATGGCTTGCCGGTTCATGAGCCCTTTGTGTCAGCAACTGAGATGCTAGAGAGCGGGGCAATTATAATGACAGGTGAAAATTCGTCTGAGTGTTCTGTATCGATTGAAACCCAAAATTCTGCTGGAGGGTCTGCAGACCACAACTCTCTGACAAGCCCACTGGAAAAACTCTTGGAGGAAACAACAAAACCTACTGCAACAGAAACATCAGCCTCGCACTCTGCGGTTGACAAACAATTACTGACTGATCCAATCTCAACAGATACACTTGGAGCACCTGTTTATCACATTGGGAAAACGTCAGCAGCTACTGCATGGTCCAACGGTTCTGACAGCGCTCACAACAACTCTTCAACCAACACAAAGAGCCTCACTGTATCCCAACCTGCACAAAAATCAAACAATGTCACTGGACAACGTTCTTCTTCGCTGCCGGAAGATAAGGTCCATCTTGTTTCAACTTTGAGTGACGAGAAGAACATTGCTGAAACAGAACGCACAAGAGCTACTTCCTCCTTTGCTCCTACAGTAGAAGTCCCCAGTGATTCTGCCAGCGGTTCTGGCTCAGTACTGGACACGGGAAAAGCAATTCCATCCACTAGTGATGATCCACTGGTTGCTGCAGCATCTGTCAATGCAGAAGATAATAACATTGCAGAAGAACATGAACAATGTACGAAGCAACCACCTATTGATCCCACAGACAGCGTCCCTATTACCACAAGCGCACATCCGCCAGAACTGGAACCACAAATGGCAGCTCACAAGCGGTCCTTACAGCAGTCAGAAGATCCTGGTAACAAGAGTACAGCGCCTCCTAAGAAAAGAGTTAGGATACTGGAGACTCAGCATAATTCAACAGAAACTGCAAACAACCATTCTCTACATGCTGACAACCGTAGAGGCCTCCTTGATTGTGGATTCATTGATGATGATCAAGTATGGTCTGGCCCATCTATCTATGAACAACTTGACAGAGTCATTGAACAAAAAAAGAAACAACCCTTTCATAACCAAGTAGCATCACAACAATGCCAACCTGATACTGTCTCACACTTGGCCAATAATTCAAGCTCGTCAGCTAGATCTTCCCTTTCTAACTATCCAGAGCCACCTATACCCAGCAGATCAGGATCAATGTCAGGCGGTAGCCACCTCACACAGGCCTTTGATACGTCATACTCTACAGGTTTAACTCAAACTGTCTTGTCCCAAAGTTTACCAGCAACTGCTTTGTCCCAACACTACAACCAACAAGCTCCTAGTATCAAAAACCACTTCTACCGACATCCTGGTGCTCAGAATAACGGCGGTTCAAACAACAGCCAGCGCTCACCATATGCGATGAACAACCAAAGTCACAAGCAGTACCAGCAACAAACCACTGTCCGTGATGCCCACTACCCCCAACACAATGATGCTCAGAATAACAACACTACACGGTGCCAACAACGCCAGCCTCAAGAGCAGAACAATGAGCAACCACACAGAGGCGAGTCTAATGGGCAAAGTTACAGTGCCTTGCACCAACAGTTCAACAACATGCAGTATTCCGGCCATCCTCTCCAGCATTTTCCAACAGATATTCCTTCAAGCTCAACCGATGATCCAACTGTCAGAACATTAGAACTGCGCATGCAGCACCAACCACAATGCCTGTTCCAAAGAAACAACAATTATAATGAGGGTCGTCTGCAACTTAGTAATGGTCAATTGAACTCCGCAGGTCATGTCTTCCAGCCTCATCAACATCATTCTGAGCTAGAACAAACTCGATTCACTGACCAAGGGAATGACCATCAAGATCACTGCCAACTTTTATAAATAAGAGACTCTACAATGGAGGAGAAAGAAGTGTATGAAACAATCGTCGACAATACGCCAGGTGTCAAGCAAAATGATAGGTAATGAATTCGTTGTTCCTGTTACAGTAAAGTTTTGGTCCCTTCGTTTACTAATGCAATATATTCTGCCTGAAGCTATCATATTCAAATGTTTCGGCTCGATTCTTGTACTATTGTAATTGAATACTAATCATTTCCTCTTATGTTAAAAAAGAAAATCTTATGATTTAAAATTCATTTGTTTTTTTTTTGACAGCAAGAGGATATTCTTCGTCGATCGACGTTGGGCCGATCATCAAACTTTAGGTTTGTCAATGAAGGTATACAAATATATCAACTAATTCGTGGTCGATGCTTACTCAGCGTTGCTTATGAAAGAACAATTCTACGCAACGCCAACATTTGTGCACAAGCATATAATGTACATTGACGCTTCTGTAAGTTCTTGCTTCTCATAAATAATAATAACAAACCACATTTACTACTACTACCACACTGAGTGACACAGCTTCAATTTTCTGCAGGATAAATTTAAAGTTCTAGGAGCAAGCACAGAACTACTCAAGGAACACATTGTGGAAAAAACTATTGGGTACAGGCTGCCCAACAAATGTAACATTGTGAGTTCACCCTACTCACTCTATCTGCTCAGTGTTCGTCTTTGATTGTACAAGTTTTTCTTGTTACAATGATATTATTCCATGTTAATTGTTTTAGATCTTAATACCTGTGAGAAAGGATCCACATTTTATCTACCTCATCATCGCGAATCTTGCAATGCGTCGCTTCGAAATTCTGTGTCCTTATATCAATTGCGACGGTATAAAGGAACACTCAGACATTGTCATCGAAAACTTCAAGAGAGCTTACCATTCTGCTTACAACAACTATCCTCACACCATGGCCTCCTTTCATGTCAAACCTGTGCAGAGTGTATGTAACTCAGACAGAGAGTAAGTTTCTTTTAACTGTAGCTCTGCCTCATTTAAACCATGCATCTTTTTGTTCCACTACACATCCCATATCTACTGTTCACCTTCTATTCACAGACATTAATGCTCTCAATTTTCAGGGATGACAGTGCTATTTACACCATGCATTTGATGCCGCTCATTAATTTGAATAATAATTCATTTTTTATCAATAATGTAAGTTCACTCTCATTGACAACACATCAACATACGTTCATCCAAGCCAGCTGAACATTAAGTTTTACAATAAATTTTATTAGTTTGCACAGTTATGTGTTTGCAGATCCATGTGAAACCGATGAGAGAACAACTAACTTTCAAAATGATAACATCCAACTACAACACATGCCATGTATTTGAGGCACTGAGCATCGTCCTCGACAAACACAATATCCGGCGCGAAAGAAGAAGAGTTGGAAGAAGATGACTACTGCTTAACTGTGCCTTAATTTAGCTGGAGCCATCCGAACATTGTTTCAGCCATATCGACTCATATGTAATCACAACAATGTTTCAGCTATTTTTGTGTCCGTCCAAGATATCTGCTATGGATCCCGTTAAACACAGCTGTGTGTTCAAAATGGTCAAGTCTTAAATTCCTGAACAGCAAACACTTACAAATAAGAATCGTATTTTTTCAAAAAGTTCTAAACATGATATTCAAGACATCACTTCCTTGCACTAGAACACCACTCACTTCGAGTAGACATAATAAAAGAAACAATTGGAACACAGAGGAAAAACACTATCGATTCGTAAGCATCTGACGAAGGAGCTAAATGACTCACCTCCAGTAATCCGGGTCACAGAGGCACTGTCGTGCCTCTTATCCACGTAGAACGTGCCTCTCTTACCACGGACAACTAAGCTGACACACACAAGTGCGCCACCAGTTAACACAGGACCGTCCCTTCTCGATAGCTGGTCCCTCTCCAAGCCAAATGAGTCATGGAAGCATGACCGTGGCTCAAGTTAATGAAGGAAGAACCACCTGTGTGATAGACAACTAAACTGAAAAAATACCAAAACAGAAGAATGACCGTGACTTCAACTATAAAAGGTCCGTGACCTCACAAGTTTCAACGACGAGTCTCTCTCAGCAAATAAGTGAAAGCAAACGTTTCGAAAGAAAGGCACGCCCGTGCCTTTGAATAACATCATAGACGTGCCTCTCCGAGCGAACGTGTAAGAGAAAGCATTTGCGAACAACAGACAGAACTCTGACTCAACATAACATAGGACATGCCTCCACTAACTAGACAGACGTGACTTCACTAGCAGACTAACTAGAAATATTACAGAACATACAACCATGACAGTAACTCATACTAACATAACGCAGTCCCTCTCCGAATTTAATACCCAAAGGAAGGATAACGCCTCTACCAAACATACGACAATGCATCCAATGCCTTCACGGCCATGCCTTTCAAAATCAAAGTACCACCACATTAATTGAAACATAGAAACGCAACCGTCGCTAACACAATACTCCCACAGCAAGTATCACACTGGATTACCGACCCTAAAACAGACAACATATATTGAAACAGACAACACAGTGAGAAAATCTGAAGAATCTTAAACACACTCAAGCTCTGCATAAAAACATTTCAAACACACAACCACAATCGTATATTCAATATAAAAACAACCGTGCCAAACATAGTACAAACACAAAGCGAAAAATCATAGAGGAAAATATTCTTGAAGGCACCCAATCAAGAAAACCACAATGGAACGAAAATAAACTTAAATTTCCAAACTAGTCAACTCCATCCGGTTCAAAATAAAACCACCACAATTACAAATTCATCAGTCCATGTAATATTACCCCATAAAATAACTATCAAATAACTAATTCATCACACAATCCATCTTGCCAGCACTTCCACCTGGACTACTCCTCAGAAACTTCCTCGCCATCTGAGATCAGGAAGACAACGACGATGCAGGATGTCCCTCATCGACAGAGACCGGCGGTATAGCTCATAGCTCACATACCCTTCCTAAAGGAAAAGCAAATGAAAACATGAATATACAAAAAAATAAGTACTGTTCTACCAACAAAGGCAGAAACTAACGAAAATGAAATCTTCACTTACAGTAGCTCCATATTTCAGGTGATCAAATTAAAGTAAGTGGCTTCCAATCCCAGTAGTGACGAAGAAGTTCTGGAAAAGATGACTCCAGCTTCGAATAAGATTCGTCAATGATGGCTCCTGCTAAGTCCTCCACGAGTCCCTTTCTTCGCCGCCTTTGAGCATAAACTTCTCTTGGATGTCGATGTGGTACCCTTCTGGAATTCTGATGAAATCTTGAAAAAGAGCATCTCTAATATTCCTGACGCCCATACTAGAGAAAGTTATACCTCTATTCTCAAGGAAATCCTTCAGGGCAGGACACTCCGTCCTGGCCCTTCAGAAGTGATAGACCAAAACAAGATTCCGCATAGCCAGTTGCATGACGGCGACTTTTCTACGCCCGTAACAATCCTTTCGCGTGAACTCGATGCCAAGACCAATAAACTTGTGCTTCTCCTCGCACAACTAGTTCTCGTACAAGGCAATGATCTCCTCCACCTTGCCAGGCTCGTTGGTGTACCACACGTCGAGCTTCGTGTTACCATCGGCAACTATAGGATGGTACTCGGTGGTGTTCAAAAAGTCATCCATGGCAGCGAGTAGCAAGGTGCCAATGGAGATTCCGGAGACCCATGCGACAAGGTTTGGGAGTGGTGAGGAGGGTGGGAACTGACTGATGTTCTATGGCTACAATACGACGTGAAGACCTCACAAACACGGCCAGTATTTAACCTTGGCGAGGGACATTTGAGTTACAATGCGCATTAACGTGTGAACTAGGAACAGCGAATAGACGGTTGTGCTTCCGAAGCTCATGAAACCATGCACTTCGTAAAGTCACGGCTGTGCACAAATATTTGATGCCGTGGAGAAATCGAGGAGCCTCTAACTTTATTTTACGGTAACTGACACACGGAATAGTCACATCAAACAGCCGGCACATCGGTCATCAATTCCTCCTTTGAACAAAGACCACCGACGAAAGAATCCAATGAAGCAAACGAACAGCCAGCCGTACACCTTAGATCCGAAGGCCAAAACTCATCTGTGCCTCATCTAGTTAGATTCACAACATCTGTCCCTCTATAGTCAAGGCTGGTTTCACGTGAGGCCCGGGTATGCAGGCACAAGACGCACATACATGTCTATCCCACAGGCACGGGTATGCATGCACACGACGCACATACGTGCCTATTCCACAGGCACGGGTATCACCACAGGCACATAGAGATACAGGCAGCAACTCGCCGGAAACACGTGAATGCAGGCAACGAAGGCACGAAAACGTAGCCTCTACAGGCACGTGCTTCGGCTTGGCAAGGCACGAATACGGCCTTGCAATTGACGTTCTCGAGCCATGGCTACACACCCTCTGCGTACAGACACAGAATTGCAGCTTCTCCGACGCACAAGCACGGTTTTCGAATTGGCATTCTCGAGGCACAGGTACAAATCCTCTGGATGCAAAAAAGAGAGGTGGCAGAGGCATCGGTAAGAACACTCTGTTCGAGAGGCGCAGTTGCAAACTCTCAAGAGGGACAGCCATGTGACACCGTAGACACATAGAGTCGTGACGTGTATCACGTCAGATACATCAAATACAAGCAGCGAATCAACGGGAGAAGTGAAAGAGCCACAGTTTTAAAGTGTCCAGAGGCACGGGCGTGTAGAAGCACAGGCACGACAAGTCACAACCACCGCATCCCCTCACGGACGGGCGTCTGGCACCACAGGCACCTAGAGTCACAGCCAGCGTGTCTCCTGAGACAAGCGAATGCAGGTACAGGACGCACAGAACTGAAGCGTATACAGGCACGGAATTGCGGCTTTTGGCGCACATGTACGGCTTTGAAATTGGCATTCTCGAGGCACGGGTACAAACCACCTGGACGCATAAAAGAGTGGTGGCAGAGGCACGGTTGAGTAGTCTGAAGAGAAACTGCCGTGTGACACCACCACATAGAGACATCGCGTGTGTCACGTGAGGTACATGAATAGCGGAAAAGAAGCCATGACAGTGAAGCCTCCACAGACACGGATGCCGAGCTTCTAGAGGCACGGTCCCGAAGAACACAAAGACAGGAAACTGAAAGTGTTGCCTCGTACGTTACCAGACGTGCCTCTCTTGTGCGAATGTGTAAAACACAACAGTACAAACACAAACAAACGGCAGTGAATATAAGCCAAACAAAAAACACGCTTCTCCCAAACAATACATATGCGTCCCCTCACAGACGGGCGTCTGGCACCAGAGGCACGTAGAGTCACAGCCAGCATGACGCCTGAGACAAGCAAATGCACGTACAGGAGACACGGAATTAAAGCGTATATAGGCACGGAAATGCGGCTTCTCGTAGTTCTCGAGGCACGGGTACAAACCACCTGGATGCACAAAATAGTGGTGGCAAAGGCACGGTTGTGTAGTGTCAAGAGGAACTGCCGTGTGAAACCAGCACGTACAAACATGGTGTGTGTCACGTGAGGTACATGCATAGACAGAAAGAAGCCACGGAAGTGAAGCCTGAACAGACACGGATGTCCGGATTCTCAAGGCACGGTCCTAAAGCACACAAAGACAGGAAACTAAAATGTTGCCTCGTACGTTAGCAGACGTGCCTCTCTTGCGCGAACGTGTAAAAGACAACAATACAAACACAAACAAGCGGCACTGAATATAAGCCAAAACAAAGCGCGCTTCTCCCAAGCGATACATATGCGCCACTTCAACAGGTTATCTAAAAGTACATGAACTCGCGCAAACGTCAACAATGAACTTGTATCATGAAAAAACATAAGAAATTATATTCACATAACATGAGACGGTACTCCATAGGTTTGAACTAAAAGTACTCATTAATTATACAAAAAAAAATGAAAGTCTTCCAGGAGTCCATTCTGCTCAGACCACCATGACCATTCTACTCAGTTGGAGTTCTGCTCAGAAGCATCAACGACGTGTGCGGTCGGGAAGACAACGAGGATGCATCATGTCCCTCATAGACAGAACTCGGCGGTGGAGCTCGTAGCTGACATACCCATCCGAAAACAAAAAGCGGATGAGAATGAAGATATACGTAAAGGGGAAAAAGTACTATTGTTGCAATAAAACAAAAATATAAAGACAGAAAATCATAAAAAACGAATTTTTCACTTACAATTGCCGCATATTTCAGGTGTTCAAGGGAAAGCGGCTTCCATTTCCAGTAGTCATGCAGACCTTGTGGAAAAGACAACTTCATACTCAAGTAAGATTTGTTTATGACGGCTCCTGCCAAATCTGCCATGGAATCCCTTAGATTGCCTCCTTTGATCATGAGCTCCTCTTGAAGGTCGATGTGACACTCTCTTGGGATTTTGAGGTAACTGTTTGCAAGAAGATCCCTATCGTTCCTGACGTCGACACTAGCGAAAATTATACCTTTGTTCTGAAGGAAATCCTTCAGAGCAGCGCACTCCGTCCTGGCCTTGCACAAGTGATAGACAAGAACATGCTTGCGCATCGCCAGTTGCATAACGGCGACTTTTCTACTACGATCAAAATAATCCTCTCGTGTGTACTCCAGATCAAGACCAACAAACTTGTACCTGTCCTCACACAGCCATTCCTCATAGAGAGTAAGAATCTCCTCCACCTTATAGGGCTCGTTGGTGTATAACACCTCGAGCTTGGTATTACCATCGGCATCTATAAAGAGACGCTCAGTAGTGTTCCTGAAGTCGTCCATGGAAGCGAGGGTGAGACGACAATGGAGTTTGGCTGTGCTTCTCGTACGAGGCGAGGATGACGGGAGCTAACTGCACTTCTCTGCAGAGAATAAGAAGCGATAAACTCCCGCAATAGACCACTACTTAACCTTGGGGAGAGACGACTCGGTTACCATGTGCCCATTAAATTGCATCGGGAATGGTGTGAATGGACGCTTTTGCTTCTGCAGCTTATGAAACCATGCACTTCAAAAGTCACGGCTGCCACGTTGTAATCGAGGAGCCTCTAGATTAACTCTAGAACGGTATCTGGCACAATGAATACTAACAATAAATAGTCATCCCATCGGTCACCAGCACATCTTTTGACCGAGAGAACAATGAGAGGAAGCAAACAAGATGACCCCGTCGTACAAATACTACACGGGGACTGAACAAAAATAGAAGCACGGTTCGGCCAGCACAAAAGCCACACGCGTGCCTCCACTTTGCTTAAAGACAAACCTCGGTAAGTCAACGGACCTGCATCTCTATGTCTGCATACCACCGAAAACATTGCCAAAACAAAAGCACGTCCATGCTTCTCACATAGAAATAACTGTGCGCTATCATACATATTCCCGCCTGAACCCAACGTACATAAAAACAGTGGCTCCCTGGTTCAACGACTGCTTGAAAAAAATTGCAATAACAGAGTCACGAACCGTGACTCCATTCCAGATACAAAAGTGCCTCTCATTAGGAACCATCATGCCTCTCCTCAATTTTCCTCCCCCGACGTATCGACCATGCCTCTCCTGCTACAATGACCGTGCATCTAATAACATCATCACCGTTCCTCTCCTAAAGACACACCCAACCATATCTGATTAAACATGTGATTAAAAAATTAAAACACAGAAGCACGAGTATGCTTTTCAGTATGTATAACCGTGCCTCACAAAAAGTATGTGAGGCAGGATAGGCACGTAAAAGACTCCACTGGGAGGCAGCACAGCTGGACAACTATAATGGGAGGCAGTTGGACGAGTCAAACATCTCATGTCGCCACAACACCTCGGAATGCACGCACACCATTCGCAGAATAAAAAATAAAACAAGAAGCACTCATTATTACTCTTGCTCTCTTCCGTCTCCTTTATATTTCAATAAGCTCCGACTCCCTCAGCCACATCACAACTCATTTGCCTTCTCCATCACCTGCTTCTAGGGTTCGTGCTTCTTCTCCATCGCCCGCTTCTAGGGTTCGTGCTTCTAACCCGCACACAATCGATTAATTTCTAAGCCATGCTTCTGTCGTAGATTGATGGCCGTGGGTGCTTGCCCTAAGCTTCCCATCACAACCCATCTGCCTTACCCGTCCGCCTACTTCTAGGGTTCGTGCTTCTTCCCCGCACATAGTCTCATTTCAAACAAGTTATTGTAGAGTTTTTATTGGGTCTCTTGATTAACTTCTAAGCCGTGCTTCTCTCGTAGATTTGCTAGCCGTGTGTGCTTGCCCTAAGCTTCCCCTACCCCAATCTCCGTTCGTCAACCCTCGTTCTTCTTCTCTCCCAGGTAAAAAGCATATGCGTAAGCAGCATGCTCCGATCCGTATTTACGTTTGACGTTTAGGTTTTTCATTTGATAGTTATTGAAGCATCAGATCCGGTACAACGACTTCATTCTCTAAAGGAATATAAAAACCATTTGAAAATCTAAACAAGTGTTATAAACTCTGTCATACTGCTTTTCTGGAAGGAGTAGATGAGAAGATTTCTGGTAAATTTGTAGTTGTTGCCTGCCTTCAATATGACTAACATAGTTGAAGCTAGTCGTTGTCTACCTTCGACGTTGAAGCTTGTTTTCAAATTGTTATGATATTCTTGTTTTCTTAACATAGTTGTTCTGAATTATGTAGGTATGATTTGCCGTACCTGCCGCCAACCAGGTGGCCCTTGCGAACCACACCCTGAAGTTCTCCAGGAGTTTGAGATTATTCTTGATGAAAATTGCTGGAGCCGCATGGTTAGTAAGCATCACTAACATATTAGTTGCTTACAACACAGTAGAAATCGTCACTGTCACTCATACCCCCTTGCACCTACACTAGGTTCCCCTGCTGCCACTTCTTCGCACCTGCCTTGTGTTTTCATTTTCCATTAGTTTGCCTGCCTATGCCCTGATTAATATAGTCCATTAGTTTTGCCTGCCTATGCCTTGATTACTATAATGCATCTTCAGTTCTAATTAAACTTAGTCAACATATGCCAAAAATCTGTATCCATTAATTAATAATACAACTATGTTGTTATCTGTAATTCTTATCAAAAATTCATATCCAATTTAAGAAAACTTTTAACATTAATAGTACGCGAGTTCAAATTTATACTTACAGGTTGTTATTTGCACTATTTTTTCTAGTATGTACCTTGTAATATCAGAGCTTTTCTCGCTGAATACATTGAAGAGAGGAAGAAAGAAGCAAGAAAATTGCGTAAACAGCAGGTAGGGCCAGCCTTTCTTACACATGAAGGAAGGTCTTACAATGCTTTGTTTAAGCATAGGGCGAACTACACAAAGTTCTGCGGGCTGAGTGGAACATCTTTGCGGCTGATTATGAACTTCGTGCTGGAGACCGCATAGAATTTGAACTACCAGGCGAGGGTCTCAATCTCGAATTACAAACATATCGGGATGACAAAAGGCTGCTTCCATTACCCCACGTTGGTAGGTATTTTATATTAGAAACTTATCTTCTTTCACTGTAATTTTATATGCATGAATCAAACTGAATAATATTAACCCTGTGTTGGATATAACTTTATCTAATTAACTTTAAAATCTTTTTCTTTTTCTAGCTCTCGACGATCTTTCTTCTGACGATTTCGACCATGTTCACTGCTGTGTCTACTCTAAGGATATTGAGCTTACCTATGATGAGACACGATTCTTTCTACAACACCTTTTCGGAGATACTTTCATCCGTTGCCGTCCATTTGTCCACGTATTGACTCCCACTAACACCAAAGACTGCGTCATGGTTGGTTACAACTGTCCTTGTTAAAATACCAAACGTATTTTGCTCATATGTAAAATTATAAAGAACCTATTTATTCAAACCTAAAACAACAAAACTTTTGTTGTTCTCTTAATATGTTGTTTTATCTGTTTACACACAAACCTGAACATGCCAGGAATTATATTACTTTCAATATGGAATTTCTTAATGTTTGTGCACTCACCATATTCAGCCATTCTTTTATTGTCCAAGTGACAAATCAACGATTTTAATTTCTATTTAATTTCGATTTCTTCTAGAAAATTCCGAGGAGCATTGTCTCGACACTGAAGAGATGGGTGGACATGCCAACCAATGGCAGGGTGACCCTTGAAGCTCCTGATGAACCTACCCATGTCATCACTCCTTCGTCGTACTACATCTCCAAAAATGACGGCAGGATGGTAATAGAAAAGTCTTCTTTCAGAGACTTCATATCAGCTGCATCCTTTGTTGAAAAGAACGTTGTTCTAATCACTTTCAAAGAGCGCCATGACCGTACTGTGTCCATCATCATTCAGCGCATTCTGTAGATTCCGTCGGAACCAGCACCTAAAATGGAAGCAAGCAGTGTATCTCCTAGGATGTCAGCGCTCATTTCATGATGATGCCTCCAGCAGCAAAACACTGGTTACTATAAGTTTGCTAGTTAGGATGGTAGAGTAATGTAACTATTATGGACCATGTGCTTGCTTGAACTATCAGAATGATCTTTTGCAACTTATGTAGCTCTTACGGACACTCAACTTGTTGTTTCAACCATCGGAATGATCCTTTGCAACAAATACTATTTGAACTATCGGAATGATTCATGCGAAAAAATCATAATTCAAAAAACGAAAAAACTGAAAGAATCATTTTCAAAAATCAAACGAAACAAGAATCAGTTTTTGATTCAAAACCTATAGCAATACCATGTTATCAAACTTATTCAAACCATCTAGTGAAACATATCTCAATTCAAAACTAAACAGGACTCCGTTTTCAAGTCCAAACTATATTTACTTCAACTTTTCCTAAACACACACTTGTGCACCGAATAATATAACAACAGTGCCTCCCGAACCAAGGAAGATTGTTAATTGAAAAAAATGTTTTCACAACAAAGGCACGACCATGCATCTGCTGAGTGTTCTACCGTTTACAGGACTACTTTCACAGCCAAAGATGGAATACGCACGCAGCACCCAACGAATAAAAAAAATTCAACGAACAAGATAAGTGAAAATCTTAAAAAACCCAGATAAAACAAATCCATGTTTCCGAAAATCTACGCCTGGAACCACCGGGTGACTAGCAACTGCTCTTTGGCGGTTTCCTTTTTTGCACGACAAAACATCCCTTTCCCTTTTCTGACTCCATTTGCATCCTCATCCTCGAAAGTTTCTCGCCGGCCGCAGTTCACCACCGCACACCTCCTGCCATGGACGATGGGAAACTAACAACACTCACCGAACACATCTCCACTAAGGATAATTTTGACCGCTGTCCAGTGATCTACTCCTAGATCACTATTGAACTCCCTTGCCAAACTCAGTGGTAGGGTATACAATAGATCTGGTACACAGCATGACATACTTTGTAGAACCTATGGCATAGGGAATGACTTTCCTTCTCTTTCTATCTTCTGCTGTGGTCGGGCTTTGAGTCTTACTCAATTTCACACCTTGTAACACAGGCAAGAACTCTTTCTTTGACTGTTCCATTCTGAACTACTTCAAAATCTTGTTAAGGTATGTACTCATTGAAAAAACTTATCAAGCGTCTTGATCTATCTCTGTAGATCTTGATGCTCAATTTGTAAGCATCTTCACCGAGGTCTTTCTTTGAAAAACTCCTTTCAAACACTTCTTTATGCTTTGCAGAATAATTCTACATTATTTCCGATCAACAATATGTCATTCACATATACTTATCAGAAATGTTGTAGTGCTCCCACTCACTTTCTTGTAAATACAGGCTTCACCGCAGGTCTGTATAAAACTATATCCTTTGATCAACTTATCAAAGCGTATATTCCAACTCCGAGATGCTTGCACCAGTCCATAGATGGATCGCTGGAGCTTGCATATTCTGTTAGCACCTATAGGATTGACAAAACCTTCTGGTTGCATCATATACAACTCTTCTTTAATAAATCCATTAAGGAATGCAGTTTTGTTTATCCATTTTCCAGATTTCATAAAATGCGGTAATTGCTAATATGATTCGGACAGACTTAAGCATAGATACGAGTGAGAAACTCTCATCATAGTCAACACCTTGAACTTGTCGAAAACCTTTTTGCGACAATTCTAGCTTTGTAGATAGTAACACTACTATCAACATCCGTCTTCCTCTTGAAGATCCATTTAATCTCAATGGCTCGCCGATCATTGGGCAAGTCAATCAAAGTCCATACTTTGTTCTCATACATGGATCTCATCTCAGATTTCATGGCCTCAAGCCATTTCGCGGAATCTAGGCTCATCATCGCTTCCTCATAGTTCGTAGGTTCGTCATGGTCAAGTAACATGACCTCCAGAACAGGATTACCGTACCACTCTGGTGTGGATCTCACTCTGGTTTACCTACGAGGTTCGGTAGTAACTTGATCTGAAGTTACATGATCATCATCATTAGCTTCCTCACTAATTGGTGTAGGAGTCACAGGAACAAATTTTTGTGATGAACTACTTTCCAATAAAGGAGCAGGTACAGTTACCTGATCAAGTTCTACTTTCCTCCCACTCACTTCTTTCAAGAGAAACTCCTTCTCTAGAAAGGATCCATTCTCAGCAATGAATATCTTGCCTTCTGATCTGTGATAGAAGGTGTACCCAATTGTCTCCTTTGGGTATCCTATGAAGACACATTTCTCCGATTTGGGTTTGAGCTTATCAGGATGAAACTTTTTCTTATAAGCATCGCAACCCCAAACTTTAAGAAACGACAACTTTGGTTTCTTGCCAAACCACAGTTCATAAGGTGTCGTCTCAAACGGACTTAGATGGTGCCCTTTTTTTTACGTGAATGCGGCTGTCTCTAATGCATAACCCCAAAACTATAGTGGTAAATCCGTAAGAAACATCATAGATTGCACTATATCCAATAAAGTACGGTTATGACGTTCGGACACACCATTATGCTGTGGTGTTCCAGGTGGCACGAATTTGTGAAACTATTCCACATTGTTTTAATTGAAGACCAAACTCGTAACTCAAATATTTGTCTCCGCGATCAAATCATAGAAACCTTATTTTCTTGTCACGATGATTTTCCACTTCACTCTGAAATTCTTTGAACTTTTCAAATGTTTGAGACCTATGTTTCATCAAGTAGATATACCCATATCTGCTCAAATCATCTGTTTAGGTCAGAAAATAACGATACCTGCCGCGAGCCTCAACACTCATCAGATCGCATACATCAGTATGTATTATTTCTAATAAGTCAGTTGCTCGCTCCATTGTTCCGGAGAACGGAGTCTTAGTCATCTTGCCCATGAGGCATGGTTCACAAGTATCAAGTGATTCATAATCAAGTGATTCCAAAAGTCCATCAGTATGGAGTTTCTTCATGCGCTTTACACCAATATGACCTAAACGACAGTGCCACAAATAAGTTGCACTATCATTATTAACTTTGCATCTTTTGGCTTCAATATTATGAAAATGTGTATCACCACGATCGAGAACCAACAAACCATTTTCATTGGGTGTATGACCATAGAAGGTTTTATTCATGTAAACAGAACAACAATTATTCTCTAACTTACATGAATAACCGTATTGCAATAAACATGATCCAATCATATTCATGCTCAACGCAAACACTAAATAACATTTATTTTAGGTTCAACACTAATTCCGAAAGTATAGGGAGTGTGCGATGATGATCGTATCAATCTTGGAACCACTTCCAATACACATCGTCACTTCACCCTTAACTAGTCTCTGTTCATTCTGCAACTCCCGTTTCGAGTTACTACTCTTAGCAACTGAACCAATATCAAATACTGAGGGGTTGCTATAAACACTAGTAAAGTACACATCAATAACATGTATATCAAATATAGCTTTGTTCACTTTGCCATCCTTCTTATCCACCAAATACTTGGGGCAGTTCCGCTTCCAGTGACCAGTCCCTTTGAAGTAGAAGCACTTAGTCTCAGGCTTAGGTCCAGACTTGGGCTTCTTCACTTGAGCAGCAACTCGCTTGCCGTTCTACTTGAAGTTCCCCTTCTTCCCTTTGCCCTTTTCTTGAAACTAGTGGTCTTGTCAACCATCAACACTTGATGTTTTTCTTGATGTCTACCTTCGTCGATTTCAGCATCACGAAGAGCTTGGGAATCGTTTCCGTTATCCCTTGCATATTATAGTTCATCACGAAGTTCTAGTAACTTGGTGATAGTGACCAGAGAACTCTGCCAATCACTGTCTTATCTGGAAGATTAACTCCCACTTGATTCAAGTGATTGTAGTACCCAGACAATCTGAGCACATGCTCACTGCTTGAGCTATTCTCCTCCATCTTTTAGCTATAGAACTTGTTGGAGACTTCATATCTCTCAACTCGGGTATTTGCTTGAAATATTAAATTCAACTCCTGGACCATCTGATATGGTCCATGACGTTCAAAGCATCTTTGAAGTCCTGATACTAAGCCGTTAAGCATGGTGCACTAAACTATCAAGTAGTCATCATACCGAGCTTTTGTCAAAACGTTCATAACGTCTGCATCTGCTCCTACGTCTTATGCCTTGACGGGGAACACGTTTGAACCTTTTATACGCCGACACACCATCCACCAAGCTGTAATGGAGTTGTTTCCCTCATAATTTAGATTTTGACATGGCAAAAGGGAATGATCGTGACAAGATCTAACTATTGACTCAAAAAATGCTAGACACACGGACTAAACAATTGGAACTTTACGAAAGCTGACTTGTCCAGTTTTAATTGGGCTAAATAACCTACTCCTAATTAACCGCCCCCTTCCCCTATGAATTTAACTGGTGGGCTGGGGCACCCAGCCTGTAAACCCTATGTAAATTGCCAATTGTTGTAGCAAAGCTCCTATTGACTGGGTTTGGTTCGGATTCAGGTTCCAAACTGAATTTGGGGCAAAACTCATATTGTGAAGGAAGTTGTATTCCTTACATACAACCTATGCAACATTATTTTATAAAGGCCAAGTTACTTTTATGGTGAATTTAGAGGATCTCTTGCCCTTTCCCCAGACTTTAGCTCCTCAAATTTGAGGGTCAAACCTTCTATGATACTTTCCCTCAAAAAAGAAAAAACCTTCTATGATACCAATTGTTTCATCGTCAAATCGGTACTTTAACATCCATCTTATGAAGGCCAAAATCCCTCTATTGTAGCATGCTCATCAACAAGTTTTGTATGAACATTATCAGCGTAGCTTTGAGGGCACATCATAGAGCTCATTATTTTTCCCAATATTCTTAGTGGAAATTTTACCATCTCGGTCATCTTCATGGAACCTTCTTAGCTTGATGACCTTGGATGAAGGCGACGCTTTTTTTTCCAGTTTATCTTCCGGGCTCCGATCCTACTTGAGTTCGTCCGTCTGTATGTAGTTGACAGAGCTTCGGCGTAGATTCATGTCGTCTCCTTGGGGCCATAAGGTTGGGGTCTCTTGTCGTGTGGTGAAATTTTTTGCCGGTTGCTTCAGATATATGCAAGGGTTTAACGGCGACGACTGCGGCTTTAGGACGCTGGTCCTTAGGGGCATGTGCACGAAAACTTCCCGGCTGGCATCGACAAGGTCAAGCCGGCTCCTATAGGAGAGTGCGTTGGCAACTCGTTCTGGCGACAGTAGTGGTTTATCGGTGGTCTCAGTGTAAACTTTATTATGTTTGAGATGCTTTATATGAACTTTTACTTTTTTTTTTGAAAAAAAGGTGTATGAATTAAGCACGACTTTGTTTATATTGACTTTGTTCACCCTGCTCCTTCCTGCCCTCCTCGCCCGGCCGTGTCTCCGAATTCCCCGTGTGGATTCGGCGAAGCCGCGGGGAGATCCCGAGCGCGGCTGTACGGACCGTGAGCACCCTCCGGCGATCCCCCCACCCCGTCCGCGGCAGCGGCCCCCGCCGTTCCTGAGAGCCGGGAGGAGCCCCTTCCGGTTCTTGACCCATCTGCGGCAGGTCGGATGCGGGGTGGCCAAGAGGAGGAGGAAGGAGATTCAGAAGCTGAAGCAGCAGCGGCGGCCTGCGGCGAGCCTCCCCGCCGACCTTCTCGCGAAGATGGTCCTGCCGCGGGTGCCGTACAGATCGCTCTGCCGCTTCAGGTGCGTGTCGAGGTCATGGCGCGCGCTCTGCTCCGACCGCCGCGTCCTCCGCAGGTCGCCGCAGACCCTCTCCGGCTTCTTCTGCCACTCCCGCGACGCGCGCCGCCGCGGCTCCGTCTGCCACAGCCGCGACGGCCATCTCCTCGGCTTTCGCAATCTGTCCGGGAGAGGCCGGCCCCTCATCTACCCATGTCTGCCCTTTCTGCGCCAGCGCGGCTATAGAAGCGTCACGCTCATCCACTGCTGCAACGGCATCCTACTCTGCTCCGCCCACCGGGAGAGGCCGCCGTCTCCGGCGGAGTACATTGTGTGCAACCCTGCGACTGAGGAGATCTGGGCGGTGCTGCCCGTGCCCGCCTCACACGGCGACCAACGGGATAGCAACATCTGTCTCTGTTTCGATCCTGCAATAGTTCCATCCTACTTTGCGGTGTTTGTGAAACCATCGGAGAGCGGCGGAGTCGAGGTTTACTCGTCAGAAACTGGACGCTGGGCATCCCTGCTGAGCGAGTGTGGTCACCTTGGTTTTGCCGGTGACGATTTAGGGTATGTCTTCTTCAATGGCACTTTGCATTTGAGTGCCTACTACTCTTCTTTGATCGTCACGCTGGACACCAAGCGACAGACATGGGGGGAAATCCCAATGCCGGAGGACAATAAACCAGCTGCCATAGGGCTGTCTCAGGGGCGCTTACACCTTGTATGCATAGACTATGACAATGATTGGCAACTATCTGTTTGGGTTCTCGAGGAATATGCCAGTGGTCAGTGGACCTTGAAGCACACCGCGGACTTTCCGGGTCTGCTAGGAACGCCTCGTCGCATACCCACCGAGATCTACCAGTCGGTTGCAATCCATCCGGAATGTAATCTGGTTTTCTTTACCGGTGGGGAGGAGAGGTCATGGTCGCTCATGTCGTACGACATGGATACCCGGAAAGTGCAGCATATCAGCAGTCTTGAAAGTCGCCGTTATCTCCCGTGTCTGCCTTACGTCCCCTGCTTCGTGAAATGGTCCCCGGATGGTCACTAAATCAGGCGACCAGACCCACTTTTGAGGCGGTGGCCTGGACAAGTTGTGTGCCTAGGTCAATTTGCTTATCTGTTGGTGTTCAGGTGCATGTCGTTGATTAACCGTGGAGATTTTGTGAGGTAGCTACTGTCTAGTTATTTGGACAGACCTACACAGTAAACTTATTTGCTCTCATTTACTGATAGTTGTCCACACTTGTTAACTGGATGTGATAGAACACATTATCTCTGTTTGAAATCATTTGCATTTTCAAATCTTTCCGTGCATCCATCTATCTATTCAAAAGTTTTAACTCAGAAAACAGGGTACTCCAAGGATGCGATTATCGCCTGCATTATGTATGCAGACATGGCGGACCTGCACATATCGGTGCTTTGTAGCTGCTATATACAAAGATTGATGGTGTGAAGGTGTTTGTTGAAATGTCTTTGGGAGTTGTGTGAGGTGAACCAGTTCAGCAGCAGGTATGCATACTTCTCCTGAATTGTCATCTCACTAGATCACTTTGAAAAGTCAAATGACATTGCCCACACAAGTTCCCTTTGTACCAGGCTACCAGGCATAGCAAGTAGCAACGGTTGTGGATTTCAAATGTTCAAGTTTCCTTTTTCCAGCCATAACAGTTGTGGTAGATTTGAAAAAAAAAAATCAATGTTGTTTCGAAGACTAAAGCTATCTGTCTCAGTGCATTCACAGCTGCTTTGCACATAGGGATATACCATTATTTGCAACCAAAATGTTCAGTATGAAGTTTTAATACTCTGCCCATAACTAAAAAAACCTACTCCCTCCGTAAAGAAATGTAAGAGCGTTTAGATTACTAGAGTAGTGATCTAAACACTCTTATATTTATTTACAGAGGGAGTATGTTATACCTGAGTTCTTTGATTGCATCATTTTGATAGTATTTGATGAACTTCACAAGGTGAACAAATGCTAGGTGTATCATGTATGCTTACACAGGTGACATGACAATGGGTTAAAGAAATGATGCTGGACCATCCATCACTTATAGAAACATGAGGACAAAGCTATAAATTCTTATAGAAATGATTAGCTGGTGAAGGTTTCCCCGCTATGTACAAGTCCATGTGCATTTTAAACAGTCCATCTTGGGATTGCAAGCCGGCGTTTTATTCTATCACTACTAAGGTGCTAATCTGTTGTATATATTGGTCTTTATGAGACAGGCAGAGCTCTGTTCATCGTTCATTGGGGTATGAGTAGACATCTAAAACATATATATTTATAAATATGGAATTGTTCGTGCTGCGAATTATTTTCTGGAGTGATAACAACCTTCATACAATGATGCCTTATCACCCTGAAGAGAGTGAACATCGTCTATCGAATATACACCTTCGGCTCGCTCCAGTGCTTGTAGTCGTCGCTAGATGGTCAACGGACCTGGATGTATTTTTTACTTCTGATGATCTTTGTACTACTTTGACAGTTGATAAATAGATTGGAAGTTTTCTCGCACACACACAACTATGTTCCAGTTTTCCTTGTAAGGGCAAACTATGGCACTTGTAAACACAGAGGTAAATCCGTGACCCTTCAGACATTGGTGTCAATTGTCACCTATGTTGATCAGCGGATCAAGAGCCTTGATCAGATTGATATACTGCAGGACATATATGTAGCAAAAGTATATTTGTCCTCACCGGTCCATGCTGCTTTACTGCCTCGGAATGAGGTACCTTGCTACATTTTTAGGCACAATTCTGCCATGGATCCTGTTTATGTGCAGAGACCAGAGATAACGTACACCACGATATGTCGTTCCCTCGATATGCCGGGTTTCCTGAACTCATGCTTGGGTGGAAGTAATGTTGGATAAGTAGTGGCATGAGGGAGCACATGATGATAGCTAAACATAATAGAAGGGGAATCAGGAATGGAGGCAGTTTTTATTGCTCGGGAAGAAAAACTGAATATGTTGCAACAGAGAAAGTCGTCCCATATATTATTCGGGAAATGTAGATGGATGCGAAGATGGATAAGCCGGTAAAAGAGGAACATACAAGACACTAATGTTATGCAGAATCTTTCAAGCAGTTACCAAACTGTAATATGGTTGTGATACCAATATTTAAAACCTTCGGGTTTCCAGTGTGTGTATTCGAATAAACAGAGGTAGTTCTACCATGGATCTTGCTACATTTTTAGGCACAATTCTACCATGGATCCTGTTTATGTGCAGAGACCAGAGATAACGTACGCCACGATATGTCGTTCCCTCGATATGCCGGGTTTCCTGAACTCATGCCATACCTGGAACAGAGTGATGAGGCAGCAGAGCATAACAGAGTGAGTGGAGGCAACCACCTCGATCGACGTGGTATATATCCAAGGAGCAAGCGATGGACATGTTGTGAACTTGCTGACCGACCTGAGGGTGAAAGCATAATGCCAGCTGAGGGACGCGATCGACCACCGGCCGAGTCGACCACCAACCGAGTAACTGGCCAATGACGTGGATCAAATCGACGGTCGACGCATGCATGCATGCAGTGCATGGCGTGATGAGCCGACGGAGTTTTAATTCGGCATCTGCAAATTCGGCGCGCCAAATCAGCCGGTCTCTCCTTGTCTCGCTTCACTGCGCCGATCGACGGCCGACCACCACCACCATTGGAGCATTCAACCAGATCGTCCATCGAGCTGTGCCGCTGCCGACCAATGCGGAGCGGAGGCCTATATAAGCCATGCGTCGCCTCTTCCATCCATCCATCCATCGAGCTGCCACTTGACGCCAGCAGGCAGCTGAGTTCAGAGAGGAGACTCGAACATGGCAGCTCCGACAGCATTCTTCCTCGGCGTTTGCGCGGTGCTGCTGGCGGCCGCCGTCGCCAACGCCGACGCGGCTTCCGTGGTGGTCGGCCTGGCCAAGTGCGCCGGCTGCACCAGGAAGGACATGAAGGCCGAGGAAACGTTCAAGCGTCTCCGCGTGGCGATCAAGTGCAGGAACGTTGAGGGCGAGTACGAGAGCAAGGCGGTGGGCGGCCTCGACCGCACCGGCGCCTTCAGCGTGCCCCTGGCCACCGACCTCCACGGCGCCGACTGCGTCGCGCAGCTTCACAGCGCCGCCTCCAACGCGCCGTGCCCCGGCCAGGAGCCGTCCAAGATCGTGCCACTGTCCGAGGGCGCCACCACCTTCGGCGTCGTCGCCGGCGCCAAGACCACCGCCACGCCGTCGGTGGCGTCCCCGGAGTGTGCGTCGGCCTTCTGCCCCTCGACCACGCCCTGGAAGAAGCCCCGCGGCGGCGGCCACCACAAGAAGAAGCACAACCCGCACAAGCCGGAGACCAAGGCCCTGCCGTAAACAGAACTCCATCCGACTCCATTGAAATCCCCATGATTTCGTTCTGTCACCGTGTGCTATTTACGATTTCAGTGTCTGCAGAACTCACCGTGTGTTATGAGAAGGACAGACGGATCTGCGTGTGTCACGGTGTATCCTTCTTACCAGTGTTTGTAATATCAGTGTGATTTTTCTACGGGAAACAAGAAGTTATCGTAATAAATCAAGTAATATATCCGGTTTTGATGGTTCAGGGTTGAAACTTAGCCGGTTTAGAGTCTAGGGTTGAATCTTATAGATAAACCAAAGAGATCAGAGCTATAATATGGTACTTACAGGGCTTCCAAACGCGGCCAGCAAGTCATGAACATGACAAACAAACGATTAAGATTACAACGGGGGAACACAAAGTCATTACTACTGTTGGCGCAGCCCTTGCTAGCTCTCTCTCACAGCTGGACGGAGGTAGAAGAAAGAAGAACGAGAAGGACACAGCAGGATTTTGCCCGGCGCACGAACGCCGCCGGCCGCACGAACGGCCACTTAGTTTCTTTCCTGAGCACGAACTCAGCTGCAAAACCACCTGCCGATACACAGGGGCTAGCGAGCCTTTATACGTGCGCTCGTACGCACGCCACGCCGCTCCATACGGCGCTCCCAGTCGCCCACATCCCGCGTCCCACGCCATACCTGGCCTGCGCTCCCGTCGCGCCCGTACGCGGACGACGCGGCCACCAACAGCTCTGGACGCGTTCTCCTCCGGCTCCATCGGCAACAAGCTCACACACGCGCACGTACACGTGCTGCTACACACACTCGCAGCTACGGCCCTGACTATGCCCGGCTCGTCTGGCACCCGCACGCACGCGCGCCTGACTCGCCCTGGCCGAGCCACGGTTTATTTGTCTAACAACTACAAGTCATGAACATGACAAACAAACGACATCATACCTGGAGCAACATTATCCAAAAAGCACCCCCAGTAATGAACTCCATATAAGATGAGAAGATAGCATAGTGCACAATGAACCAGAACCACGTAGTGAGCAACCAGCAGGGTCACACATTCAAATTTAAGGAGAGATTAGGTGTGTGCTGCTGAATGCATCCTGAACTCTGATGGATCAAGGTATGACATATCAGTTCAAGAAACCCCAACATATGAGTTCAGGCCTACCAAGTGCATCACTGTAGCTACAGAGAATTTCTGCATGGCGACATATCGTGTGTGTATTCGAATTGTGCCTAAAAATGAATTGTGCCTACGGTCTGTTTGCAAATTTTTAGAATCCCTCAAATTCTAAAAGGAAAAAAAGTTATGCTCAAATTTTAGTTTTTTTTGAATTTTTGTTAAATCTGGTCAAACTACTTATTCAAGAAGTATTAGTGTTACTAAATAATTACTCAAGAATATTAGTGTTACTAAACAATTATTTCAGTTTTTTTGAATTATGGTCAAATCTGGTCAAACTGTGGTCAAACTGTGGTCAAACAATGGTCAAACTAATTATTCAAGAAATATTAGTGTTACTAAATAATTATTTCAGTTTTTTTGAATTTTGGTCAAATCTGGTCAAACTGTGGTCAAACTATGGTCAAACTACTTATTCAAGAAATATTAGTGTTACTAAATAATTATTGTTTTTTAGAACAATAGTTTCAAACTCAAACAGTGAAATGTGTGACTTCATGCTCAAGCTAAATTCCTAAGGGTTAATAGGATTGACATCTTACTATTTTCAGGAAAACAACAAGTGCAGACTTGGAAACGAGGGAGAATAGAACTCGGAAGTTAAGCGTGCTCAGGCTGGAGTAGTGAGAGGATGGGTGACCGTCCAGGAAGTTAGATGATTTGGAATGATGAGGGGTGATTAAAGATTAGAGGTTAAATTGAGCAGTGATGAGGGGTGATTAGAGATTAGATGTTAAAATAATTCAGAAATTTGAAAACTAAAAAAATTCAAAAAAAAATTAATTTTTTTTTCAAAAAAAATCTTAAAATTTCCTTTAGTACCGGTTGGTATTACCAACCGGGACTAAAGGTGGACCTCCAGGCAGCGGCCACGTGGAGGGCCTTTAGTCCCGGTTCGTGTAAGAACCGGGACTAAAGGGGGAGGCTTTAGTAACGACCCTTTAGTCCCGGTTGTAGAACCGGGACTAAAGGCCCTTATGAACCAGGACTAAAGGCCCTTTTTCTACTAGTGTGCCCAAGCCGCAGCCCCACCCCGACTACCACCCCGTCCCTCCCACGCCTACATACGGTGGCGGCGGCAGCGGCGGCGGATACCACGGTCACCACTGACTCCGATCTGCAACCATCCGGCCCAGCACTGAAATCTCATCACCGAGGGCATGATCAGTGTCAGTGAGTGACCGATGGTACTATTTATCATCAGTTGCATGTGTGGCCGCGTGGGTATTCTTTGGTGGTCTTCTGCCATTCGCTGCCCCATTTTAGTATCTGCACGGCAGAGTTGAGAGTTCAAAATAACATTTGTGAGGAACGTGTATTGCTTTTTTAAGATTTGTATAATTTCAGCGTGTGTTTTGTATAAGAAGTTACTGTGAATCAAGTAATTTAATGAAGTCGTTGGTGTGGATCTGTGGATGGATGATTGGGTATGACGATGACAATGTTTTTGCCATGCATTGCGTAGTTTTCTGAGTCGATTTTCAGATCTGTGGAGTGGAATCCAGGCAAGTGTGCAAATGGATTTGTGATGGACAACTCATGGCATTCAAAAACAAAATGGTAGCTACCTGGGATCATGCATTCGTACTACTGGTCTAGGCTTGTGAGTGGATTAATTTGGAAGCGGCACTGTGGGTACGAGAGCTATGGCCTGGTCCAGCTCAAGTACACAGGAGGGCATACCTTGCCCAAACCGGTGAAGACCAAACAATCAGTACCACTTGGACAGAAGGGGCGCGGCTGCTGCGATATGCAGATCGGAGCAAGGCGTCTACATTGGTGCATTGGCCATTGTGGCGGAGGGTATTAACGAACCTGCCGAGAGGGCCTAGGTTTGGCGAAGGATCTTTTCTCTCGAAAATTGTACTTCCTTCATTCCTAAATATAGGTCTTTTTAGACATTTTAAATGGACTACAACATACGGATGTATGTAGACATATTTTATAATGTAGATTCACTCATTTTGCTCTGTATGTAGTCATTTGTTGAAATCTCTAAAAAAAACTTATATTTAAAAACGGAGGAAGTAGTTGCTTCTGATTCTCAAACGGTAGTGAATGACATACAGCAAGGTGCAACTGGAGCCTACGGAGCAATCATCACAGAATTCAGGGATCGAAGGATTCAGTTCGATAAATCTCTACTCCTAATGGACGACTTGGTAAATAGTCCGCGCGGTTAATTTTCGCTGGTTTATTTTCGTCATACTCCCACCGCTGTTTTTTTTTTCGTCATCGACGTTTTTTTTTTCGTCATCGCACCACCTCTGCCTTACTCGATCGAAAAAACCGGTGCAAACAAAACCCCTCTCCGCCGCCGCCCGACACAGCAGATCGATCTCCGCCGCCGCCCGATCGCACGCCCGAACCACCCCTACGCCCAGACCGCGGCGGATCCATCCCTGTGACGCGCCGTGGCGGATCCCACCAGCGGCCTCGATCTGGGATCGCCAGGGACGCCGTCGCCGTCGCCGCGGATCCCACGGACGCCGCCGCCGCCGCCGTCGCGGATCCCACGCCCGCCGCCGCCGCTGCGGATCCCACGGACGCCGCCTCCGCGGATCCCACGGCGCCACCCCGCCGCCACCTCAGCCAAGCGTCGCGCCGCCCCTCCAAACCCTAGCCCGCCCGCTCCGCCCGCCGACGGATCGCTTCCGCTCCTCCACGCGGCGAGCCGCGGCGACCTCCGCCTCTTCAAGAGTACGTGGGTGATTCCGGGCGGGTTTTGTTTGGATCTGGGAGGCACTGACTCTCCCGTTCGTCGCGTCGCAGGGCTGGTGAGAGATCTGGATCAGGGCAGGGGCCGTCCCAGGGAGGTGGTGGAGGCGGCCAAGGACCAAGGTCTCGTGGCGCTGCACTTCGCTGCCGGGAAGGGAAGGCCACGGGTGTGCAGGTACCTGGTCGAGGAGCTAGGGGTCGATGTGGACGCCGTCGACGATGGAGGTGCGTGCCTCTACCGTTTAATTTGCCTCTAAACTGTAAATGTGTCTGAACTGTACTCCTATATGGCTTGCGTTCAGAATTGGGCTATAGGAAACTGTATGTTGACCAGCAATTTACAACCGTCATGCTATTTTGTGAATCAGATGCATATAGACAAGTTTTAGTGTGTTTGTTCACTGAAATATCCAAAACATCTTATATTTGTCAACTGACGGAGTAGAAAACAAAGTGTTATGTTATGACATATTTATGTATTAACTTTGTACATTCTGACATGCTCTGAGAGGAAACGTCTTCATTCTGATAGGCAACGCAATCCATCCATCCTCTCTAAGCTCCTGCTGAACTATGGAAATTTTAGTTTCAGTACTATAGTTATGTATGCTTGCTTGCTGATGTAGTGTGTGTGTGTGTGTGTGTTTCATGTGCTTGCTGCCACTGTGTGCTGCGCTGCGTCCCTCGCCTACTTCCGCCAGGCACCGGCACCCGGCGGTGCGCTCTCCGGGACTCTGCCACTTGAAGGGGCGAGGAGGAGCTACGGATGCTAGCGATTAACAACGTTGTGCAGAAGGCAAGCGCAGGTGAGGGGTCCCATCCTCATCCCCATCCCAATTTATGTTTATACTATTATAAATTAGACTATATGATATGCATTAGTTGCTTCCTTTTGTAGCTGACATGCACATACACCGTCTTAGTATTACAATCCATTCTGATAATTAACCTTTTTTAGTGATCCAGTTCAAATTTTAATACTAAGTACGAACTTATATTCATAATATGTGGACTGTAGGACATACCATTGATACAATCCGACTGTACTCAAAATCGGCAGTGCATTGTTATGATTTTGTAATTACCCCGAAGCAAAAATATTTTACTGTACAAAAATAACAAACAAACAAATGAATAATAAAGATTCTATTTTTGCGACGTGCTACTGTATATGTTCTCTTTTCACAAATGGTGCTTTCATTTGGTCACTTATTATACATTTTTCTTTCCAACAAAGGGAGTATTGTACTGCAATCTCAAACAATTTCTGCTCTCATTGGGAGTATATAATTCTCTTGTCATTGCATTTTGCAAGTGTTGGGTGTAATAAATGAATCGGTTGTTCACCATATCAAATTTTAAGATGAAAGTGTGTTTCTTTGTGACCTTCTTACATCAAAGACCACATGGAGTTTGAAGTCGATTTCAAATGAATGTACATCTACCGAATTTTGCTCCACAAAGAAATGAGATGAAATCACTTTAATTGGAATGCGACGAAAACATACTCTACCGCTTCATTGGATCCAACGAGCGGCCAGACCTGAACTCAATATGGCGCATCAAAACTGAGGGGAAATACAGTTTTTTCATATGGCTTCTTTCCCAAAACTGACGGCCAACTGCTGACAGACTTAAAGCTACCTGCTCTCTGTGTGACCAAGTCATTGAAATTAAAGTCCCCCCCCCTGAAAAAAAAAGAAATTGAAGTCCACCTCTTCTGTCATTGCTACTTTACGATGGTTAATTCTCAACTGTATTATCTACCTGCAGGACACTATTTTGGATTAGCTTATATTTTTCGGGCAAAGTTGTTCATTTTATTAACATGGCAAAGTTCAGACATTGATGCAAAACAGCGATATGCCTTGATGCTCGCAGGAAACAGAAACAGAGCTACATGAGATAATTTTCAAGAAGTGTTCACTTATAATATTGAAATATGTTTTCATCAGACTATTGTCAAGAATTGTTCAAACCAGACAGTAGCTGTTGGAACAATATCTACTTGCATGACACACTTTCAGGTAGCAGCTTTGATTCATCTATATTTAAATTTTCCATTCTGGTCATTTTCCACAGATATCTTCTGTTGATTTCTTTCTTTATTACTATTGTCAAGAAGTGTTCAAATGTGGCAGTAGGTGTTGTCAAAGAAGCATATCATTTTGTGATAACTCAATAACCACCAGCATTTAGTGCATGGATTTTTGTCTATCATTTTGTGTGAGATCAAGCTACATAAATTGACACGAGTTTTATAGGCGAAAATACACAACCATTTTCTTGTTTTGCAGCACATTATGATTCGTTCTGAGGATGATCCCCTATAAGGAAGTTCCCGAGATGTATTGAAGTAGATTCTTTTCATTTGTTCATAATTGAATCCCAAACAGGACATTGTGATAATGGGTCTTCTCTTTGCTGGTTTTTGATAGGGCCTTGACAATTAAATTACGTTCATTTGTTTAGTTCTTCTCTGTAACTTAGGGAAACTACTGTTTTATTCAGCATTTTTGCTAGACAATATCATGTTGACACATTCCAAAATTTTGGTTGCAGCAGCTTGAATTTTGATTCTGAATATCTGAGTCCCCGATATTGTCTGCCTAGGAACTATTCTCCTTAAGCAACCTAGAAACTTATTCTACTGAGATATTTTTCGTTGATATTGAATTGTCGAATCGGAAATGTAGCATGCAAAACTTTAATGGTACTGCTGAGATATTTTTCGTTGACATTGAACAATCCAACTTCCTGTAACGCCTATATGAGGTATTTCCTGATTTTTACTTGCATTTCTTGCGGTCCGGTATGAAATATAGAGAGAAGAGAGGATCTTCTAGTGATTATTCAAAATTGTTCAAACTTTAGGTGTACAGGCTTGTGCTAATTGATTCTTCTATTTAGCCTGATAGCATTTTTTTGCAAGTGTAAAATCTGGGGAGACGTGAGGATGATTTCTTGGCAGTGGTTGCTGTGATATTTTGCAAGAAATATTGAAGCGAAGATGTATCCGTTTTTGGTGTCATAGGAGAACTTAATCTGAATGTCTGCTCTGCTAGGAAGTACTTAATCCGTTCTTGTAATTGTTGTTCTCCTGTACCAATCTGTGGGTATGGGCCTAATTCAATTGTTGGCTAAGCTAGGTTCTTCATGGATGCCAAGTTTAGTTGTTAATTAACTAGGGACATGGTAACCTTTGTTGCTGTTAAGTAGAAGTGCAGTCATGTAGCTTTTAGTGCTGCTGGACAGGCTGGTCTGAACGTGCTAGATAGATTCAGTTAGAGGGGATTCTTTTGGTAGTGCTTTTAGAAAATGAACATGTCTATATGTGTCCAAGCAATTGAACTTGGGAGAGAGGTTAGTTCTGTAAAGAATATTCCTGTAGTTGCTTACACATGAGGATTGCAACTGCTTCTGTACCATTGGATATCCCTTGCTGCACATCACTGAAATTGGTTCAGTTAAAACTGCACTAGCTGTCAGTTTGGGCAGCAAGCTTCTAGCTAAAAAATGAGTTAGTTATGCCTAAAATTTCGAGTTGGCCTCTATATATAAGTTGTAGAACAAGTTCCAAGGTTTCTCTAAAGTACTTTTTGTGTCGTTTGGATGCACGGTTTGAGAGCAACCACCAACTTAGTTTGTTTTCTACAAAGTTATTTTCTTGGGTGCAGTAGTTTTCATATGGCAGATTAGGCCCTGTTAGAGATTGAATTGAAATGAAGCTAAAACATGAAAGTTTTAGAGGTTGTTCTGTTGATACTGAAACACATGTCATTTGTTGTATTTCGTTTTGTATATTAAATCCTATGAAAACATTATAGAGGGTTCTATACTATGTTGGACAAAATTTAATGATGCGCATGGTTCGATGGATGAAGACTTACGTCATCAAATTGCTTCAACCTCGTGTGAAATTTAATGTGATAAAGTAGATATGAGCTGGGGTCTTGTGCGTAAGAGTATGTGCGACGAGTCCATCGTTGTATTGATTGTGATATATGCTTCATTAAGCATAATATTAAGTGTTAAAACTTCAATTGTGTATATACTTAGTGATGCAATTCAAGAATTAAGTGTCCAGGCATGTCATCATTGAAGTGCTGCTGGATATTATGCTTATTTGTATTTACGGGCATTAACAGAATTACTAAGACTATTTCATTATTTCCTTCGTAGAAGACTGGATAGTGTCTACAACAATTGCACATCAATGCGGCCCAAAAATTAGTCAATTCGAGGTGGATTTCACTCGTTCTCAAGGAGCACACCATTCAAAAATCAATGTTTTTCTAGGATGTTAGGAATTTCTCATTGCACAAGGAAATATGTGAGGAGAATCACTATTTTGTACCATACATCTAGCATTTTTATATTTTGGTAGATTCTATATTGTTGGGTACAACCATGGGTACAGCTTGCAGAGGTAAAAATCCCAAGCACCCCTCATGCAAAGAGAAGGGTAATCTCCTTTTTTGCGTACTGTATGCCTTCTCTACTTATTTATATTGCAATAATAATATCCTACAAGTATTCGGAATAAGAGCAATGTTTTTATGATTATCTAGAATTTTCATTACTGATGTTTGTTTATTGGACTATGTGTATGTATTCAGTCTTTCGCAAAACTCAGCCACAGCTATTATTCATGTTAGCTTTTTTTGAATGTTGTTATTCATGTTAGCTTTGGAACTTCAGGTTTTGCACTCAGATATTCTTCAGGAATTGCTCATCGCACAAGGAAATATGTGAGGAGAATCACTATTTTCTGCCATATATCTAGCATTTTTCTATTTCGGTAGATTCTATATTGTTGGGTACAACCATGGGTACGGCTTGCAGAGGTAAAAAATCCCAAGCACCCCTCATGCAAAGAGAAGGGGAATCTCCTTTTTAGTTGTATTGTATACCTTCTCTACTTATTTATATTGCAATAATAATATCCCTATAAGTATTCGGAATAAGAGCAATTTTTTATGATTATCTAGAATTTTTATTACTGATGTTTGTTTATTGGACCATGTGTATGTATTCAGTCATTCGCAAATATACATGTGATGTCAACTCAGCCACAACTATTATTCATGTTAGCTTTTTCTGAATGTTGTTATTCATGTTAGCTTTGGAACTTCATGTTTTGCACTCAGATATTCTTCACGGTAGTTCCTTGGCATCATTATGTTTTGCTGATCCAAAATTTACTATTCTCCATACTTTCATGTTTCATGTTGTTTCCAATATGGAAATCTAGAATTTTTACATCATGACATTGTGCAAAATGATTCACTTGCATGACAAATCACCTCTCATATTTGGCGAGTTGTTTCTGAAATCTGGAATCATTAAGCGTCCTTTTAGTCTTGTCCATATAAATTGCCAAATGATGCCAGCTCTGTTCGAGTGGTTTAAATTCTGAAGACTGAACTTTGTTTGCACCATGTGTACAAATCTCGATTTCACTAAAATGGGCTCCATGTGAATCTAAATAAAATGCTAAACTAAAACAATAGGCTAATTGAACTTGTGATTTTGGAAATCTTTTGGCCGAAGAAGCTTATGAAACAGCGTACTGTAAACTGGTTGGTTATTGAGAGGCCCTTTATATGTTTCTGTCCCAGGAGCATGATAGAGGTGATTATGTGGTATTTGTGTTGTTCTTTACACTAACTAGATGCAAGTGATGTGTGTTAGTCTGCTTTTCAGTTTCTTCCCCACCTTTATGTTGAAGGTATTGTTGATTAGTTGGCGAGGTTCATGGATAAGCTGTACTTCTGTCACATTTGCGGTCTATCAGTATGTGCCTTTTCCACTTAGTTGTTGGCTGGACCATATATTTATTGCATGATGAAAACGAATTTCTATGATTGTGATTTAGACAAAATAAATAGTACACTATAAGATGGTACCTCAAAAGGGTGTGATTCACCTTTAACTTCTTTATCCACTTGTGCTTTCAGCACCGCAAAGCTCATGCAAAGACCATGAGGAGTAGCACAGATGAACGGAACAGAAACAACAATGGTCATGCAGCTTCTTGTTCCCCATGATCGTAACACGGTAGAGGCGACAAACTGTGTAACTAATGGTGGCAGTGGTGGTGCAGGGGAGGATAGCAACCATACAATCCAGGAGCCCTGATCGCAAGCTGTGCTTCTGCCATGTTATCGGTGTTGGAGCGCCGTATGAGGCGTTATCTTGATCAGTGTGTCTTGCATGCCACCCATTGCCTTGAGTCCACTGTATATTAAGGCTATAATGTTTTGTTTATTCAATGGATTCTTGACCGTCCTGTAGTTAATTCCATCCAGTAAGTAATATAGTTCGTCTAGGAAGTATTTTGGTTTGGTGTGTAGTTTTGGGCCTGCTGTGTTGCCCTATCTCTTTCTTGAAACTGGATCTGCCAGGCTACCTTCGGTCGTGATGGTTTGGCACAGATGCAATATGTAAAATTGCTGAGCTAAGTTGGGTTTGATAATGCGATCATAAAGAAGATGCGGACGGCACTGTACATGTGTATAGTAGGCACACATTTGAATGTCCTTTAATCGCTATGTGTTACAATAGTATGCAAGTACCGAGCCCTTTTCTGCTCAAAAGGAAAATACAATTTCCACCTTGAATGGGGTGCTCCTCATGGTCTTTGCACAGAGCAGTTAACTATAAAAGGAAAAGGATCGACCCTCTTTTCAGAGAAAGGGTTGTTTGCTATGAGAGAAATATCTCATACTTTTATATATTGAAAAATATACACCCTAAGGTCCCTAACAAGTCATTTAATTGTATGATAGACTGGACCGAAAATCATTGAGTTTTAACAAACAGAAGAGATGCATACAAATAATTATTCTTTATATATTTGTTTCCCATGTTAAAACAATGTGTGCTTCTGTATTTTTTTTGTAGAGCATGAGAGAGATGGAGATGTATTATGTCGACGCTAAAAATGAATACACCAACAAAGGTGTTGAGGCGTTGAAAGAACTAAAAATTCATCAAGTTTTATATACAACAAAAGGCCCGTGGCAACGCACGGGCATTGTACTAGTGTTCTTTAGTTTATGAGCACAGAATTTTTAACTTTGAGGGTCACCCCTTCGCAAAAAACGCTGTTGGTTTAGATGTTGGTGGTCATGTATGGTTGGGAAACCTTATGACCCCGCTGTAATTCATGTAAAACCGTTGGTTTGAGCAATTAATAAAGTATGTTTTGTCTAAAAATACTTGGACAGGAGACATCTTAGCTGCGGTTTGGCGATAAGATGCTCCCTCGCGCAGCCGTCTCATGCATGCGACACGCGTCCAATGAGGCCCACTCACGTGCCCACCGCTCCACCCTTTTCTCTTCTTATCCTTCCACGAGCTCTTCCAACAACTCATTTTCTCATTTCGCCTGGTCAACTCGTCTTCTCCCCATCTCCCCTTTTCTGTTCCGTGGGAATCTCGTCCGCCATGGACGGCCTCCACGAGCTCCTTCAAGCGATGTGCGAGAGCTGCGAGGGTGGTCCGGGTGCCGCGAGCTCCTTGAAGCGCTGCGAGGGGCGGGATGTCGTTAGGAGGCGGTGCGGCGACGACCGAGCACCACCGTTGTTGGGAAGGCCGCCCGAAGCGCACCGATGCTACAGGCGCGGGTTGCTTCCATGGCGCGACGCCTTGGCTACTCCGGCGGTGCTGTGCAGTCGCCATCGTGTTGCGACAGTGGCGCCGTGCTGCGAGCCAGTGTTGCGACGACCATCGAAGTTCGCGACGGCGCCGCCTTGCTGCGAGCTGGTGATGTGACGACGGTCGACATGCTGTGAGAGGATGCTGCGACGGCGCCGTCGTGCTGCGAGATGGTGCTGCGACGACGGTCAACATGCTGTGAGCCGGTGCTGCGACGACGGTCGACGTGCTGCGACGGTGCCGTCATGCTTCAAGCCGGTGCTGCCACGAGTGCGGCAACGTCGTCGACGTGCTCCAAGCCAGTGTTGTCGCCGTTGCCATCGCCGTCGTGACATGAGCTGGTGAAGATATGGAAGAAACGAGGCATTTTTCCGCGTTGACTGACTGGACGGCTGGAATCGCTCAGATTGTGATGAATCGGATGGTAGGGAAGATGGCTGTTCTTTTCCCCTGTACATCCGGATGACGCCTAGCAGCCGCCATAAGATATCGTCCAGGAGGTTTTTCTTCCCACTTATGCGGATGCAATATTGAACATTTTTTCCTAATTTTCGTGTGTCTGTTTTTTATTTCGCCTCAGGTCGTTTTTTGTGGCCGCCCATTTAGTAGGAATCTCAACACTTGAGCGGTCATCTCATTCGAGTGTCCCGCGTGTGTGAGTCCGGGGATTTTTATTGTTGAGCCCTTTTTCATTTTTTGGGTTTGCGGGTTGCCTATCTAGGTTTTGGTCGACACCCTGTTCACTTTTTGGTCGCACTGCATAGGTGAGGAGGCGACTGAAAACGGGGAGACCGTGGGGGGGGGGGGGCTGTGGAGGAAGTAGGGCACCTCATCGGTGAATCAACGGCAGGGGCTGGGTAGATGCCATGGAGTGCGGAGAGCTGCCGGCGAGTAGCGTTGGTAGGAGGGATTCGTGTTGCCCGAGAATGGCGGCAGGTAGGAGAGGGGTGGTATGGATAGGAGGTCGGTGGAGATCTCTCGCCGGCCTCGCAATCAGTCAAGCAGTGGTCGGGAGGGGTGGGGGGCTTATCAGTGTTGGTCGTCGGTTCAAGGTATAGAGCAATTTTCGCCACCTCCACGCTCTCCTCAGTCTTAGTGCATGCTCAACAGTTATTTTTTCATATGCTTTGGTTATCCCGCAGCGCTTTGATTTTAGCTGTTTTGGTCATGCGTCACCGATCTTTGAACCATCGCAGGCTCGTAGTTATCCGCGATGGGCTAGCCATGTTGATGATGTGCGATAGCATCGCACAACATTCTGCTCATGAATTTTGTTCTAAAAATTTATGTGTTCAGTACGTCTGATTGGGGGACAAGTGTGACTTTTTTTTCTTAGCCAGGAGTAAATTGAGGATTATATTCGCATGTTAATAGGTTTGGACCAACATTGATCTCCTACTTATGTACTACCTTTTTTTTATTTGGTCACTTGGACACATTAGTGGAACTTCACGATGGACGCCCTTTGGCTGTGATGCTGTAGCCGAATAGCGCTTCTGGCATTGCCTCGTGGCGCTGGCATGCAACATGCCTGCTGCTTATTACATGAACTAGAGAAAATAACACTGAAAGTAAAAGCAACCCTAAAACATTGGGAAAAACATGAACTACACGCAGGCAACCAGACCATAGCCAAACCAGGCCTAAAGAGCAAACATCAGTCTTTAAACTCGCCAACCTATAGCCAAAGCCACCAGCACAAGTAATAGACAAACCTGGCTTTCTACACCACAGAAACAAGCCTGAGATGGTCAATCCAGAGCACACACACGGTAGAACAAGATCAAGCCAAAAAGAAGACAACACGTTGGGTAATTCCATTGACTCGAATGGACTTTATTAAATTAATTGATCCACAACAACTTCGTATACAAAACACACACCAAAATTACAAATCTTAAGAAACCAATAGAGCCGCACTGATCCATGTGTTCCTCACAACTGTTATTCTGTACTCTCACCTCTGCAGTGCAGATATTAAATGCGCCAGCGAATGGCAGAAGACCAAAATAATGCCCACGTCCCTCACTGATCATGAACCCAGTGATGAGATTTTAGTGCTGCACTGGACGGTGGTAGATCGGAGTCAGTGGTGACCGTGGTATCCACTGCCGCAGCTGCTGTAGGTGGCCGTGGGAGGGACAGGGTGGTAGTCCGGGTGGGGCTGCGGCTTAGGCACGGGCCATAGTCCGGGTGGGGCTGGGGCTAGGGCTCTGGCTTCGGTTGCACGGGCTTCTTGTGGTGGAAGTGCTCGATGATGTGCTTCTTGATCGGCCCGCACAGGGTCACCGACCAACACCCTGGCGATGCCATCACTGTTGGAAATATGCCCTAGAGGCAATAATAAAATGGTTTTTATTGTATTTCCTTGTTCATGATAATTGTCTATTGTTCATGCTATAATTGTATTAACTGAAAACCGTAATACATGTGTGAATACATAGACCACAACATGTCCCTAGTAAGCCTCTAGTTGACTAGCTCGTTGATCAATAGATGGTTATGGTTTCCTGACCATGGACATTGGATGTCATTGATAACGGGATCACATCATTAGGAGAATGATGTGATGGACAAGACCCAATCCTAAGCATAGCACAAGATCGTGTAGTTCGTTTGCTAAGAGCTTTTCTAATGTCAAGTATCGTTTCCTTAGACCATGAGATTGTGCAACTCCCGGATACCGTAGGAATGCTTTGGGTGTACCAAACATCACAACGTAACTGGGTGGCTATAAAGGTGCACTACAGGTATCTCCGAAAGTGTCTATTGGGTTGGCACGAATCGAGACTGGGATTTGTCACTCCGTATGACGGAGAGGTATCTTTGGGCCCACTCGGTAATGCATCATCATAATGAGCTCAATGTGACTAAGGAGCTAGCCACGGGATCATGCGTTATGGAACGAGTAAAGAGACTTGCCGGTAACGAGATTGAACGAGGTATTGGGATACCGACGATCGAATCTCGGGAAAGTAACATACCGATAGACAAAGAGAATTGTATACGGGATTGATTGAATCCCCGACATCGTGGTTCATCCGATGAGATCATCGTGGAACATGTGGGAGCCAATATGGGTATCCAGATCCCGCTATTGGTTATTGGCCGAAGAGGTGTCTCGGTCATGTCTGCATGGTTCCCGAACCCGTAGGGTCTACACACTTAAGGTTCGGTGACGCTAGAGTTGTTATGGGAAATAGTATGTGGTTACCGAAGGTTGTTCGGAGTCCCGGATGAGATCCCGAACATCACGAGGAGTTCCGGAATGGTCCGGCGGTGAAGATCGATATATTGGACGAAGGGTATTGGAGTCCGGAAGTGTTCCGGGGGTACCAGGCTATGACCAGCATGACCGAAAGGTGTTTCGGGAGCCCCGACAAGTGTTGGAGGGCCACATGGGCCAAAGGGGAAGGGGCAAACCAGCCCACTAAGGGGTGGTGCGCCCCCCCCCCCCCCACACCTTTTCCCACGTTACTTGGGGAGGTGGGGCGCCTCCACCTGCTTGGCTTGGGGGGCAAGTCTCCCTAGGATTTTCCCTAGGGAGATCCAATCTGCTTGGCCGCCGCCCCCTAGGGTTAACCCTAGGGCGCCTCCCCCTCTCCCCTTGCCCCTATATATAGTGGAGGGGTGGGAGGGCAGCCGCACCTCTTCCCTGGCGCAGCCCTCCCTCCTCATACACCTCCTCATCCTCCTCCGTAGTGCTTAGCGAAGCTCTGCCGGAGAACCACGAGCTCCATTGCCACCACGCCGTCGTGCTGCTGGAGTTCTCCCTCAACTTCTCCTCTCCCCTTGCTGGATCAAGAAGGAGGAGACGTCCCCGGGCTGTACGTGTGTTGAACGCGGATGTGCCGTCCGTTCGGCGCTAGATCGGATCTTCTGTGATTTGAATCGCTGCGAGTACGACTCCATCAACCGCGTTCTTGTAACGCTTCCGCTTAGCAATCTTCAAGGGTATGAAGATGCACTCCCTCTCTCTCCTTGCTAGCATCTCCTAGATTGATCTTGGTGACACGTAGGAAAATTTCGAATTATTGCTACATTCCCCAACAGTGACATCATGAGCCAGGTTTATGCGTAGATTCTATGCACGAGTAGAACACAAAGTAGTTGTGGGCGATGATTTGTTCAATTTGCTTGCCGTTACTAGTCTTATCTTGATTCGGCAGCATTGTGGGATGAAGCGGCCCGGACCGACCTTACACGTACTCTTACGTGAGCAGGTTCCACCAACTAACATGCACTTGATGCATAAGGTGGCTAGCGGGTGTCTGTCTCTCCCACTTTAGTCGGATCGGATTCGATGAAGAGGGTCCTTATGAAGGGTAAATAGCAATTGGCATATCACCGTTGTGGCTTTTGCGTAGGTAAGAAACGTTCTTGCTAGAAACCCATAGCAGCCACGTAAAACATGCAACAACAATTAGAGGACGTCTAACTTGTTTTTGCAGGGTATGCTATGTGATGTGATATGGCCAAAAGGATGTGATGAATTATATATATGTGATGTATGAGATTGATCATGTTCTTGTAATAGGAATCACGACTTGCATGTCGATGAGTATGACAACCGGCAGGAGCCATAGGAGTTGTCTTAATTTATTGTATGACCTGCGTGTCAATGAAAAACGCCATGTAATTACTTTACTTTATTGCTAACCGTTAGCCATAGTAGTAGAAGTAATAGTTGGTGAGACAACTTCATGAAGACACGATGATGGAGATCATGATGATGGAGATCATGGTGTCATGCCGGTGACGAAGGTGATCATGCCGCTCCTCGAAGATGGAGATCAAAAGGCGCAAGATGATATTGGCCATATCATGTCACTTTATGATTTGCATGTGATGTTTGTCATGTTTACATCTTATTTGCTTAGAATGACGGTAGCATAAATAAGATGATCCCTCACTAAAATTTCAAGAGATGTGTTCCCCCTAACTGTGCACCGTTGCGAAGGTTCGTTGTTTCGAAGCACCACGTGATGATCGGGTGTGATAGATTCTAACGTTCGCATACAACGGGTGTAAGCCAGATTTACACATGCGAAACACTTAGGTTGACTTGACGAGCCTAGCATGTACAGACATGGCCTCGGAACACAAGAGACCGAAAGGTCGAACATGAGTCGTATAGAAGATACGATCAACATGAAGATGTTCACCGGTGATGACTAGTCCGTCTCACGTGATGATCGGACACGGCCTAGTTGACTCGGATCATGTATCACTTAGATGACTAGAGGGATGTCTATCTGAGTGGGAGTTCATTAAATAATTTGATTAGATGAACTTAATTATCATGAACATAGTGAAAAGGTCTTTGCAAATTATGTCGTAGCTTACGCTTTAGTTCTACTAAGATATGTTCCTAGAGAAAATTTAGTTGAAAGTTGATAGTAGCAATCATGCGGACTGGGTCCGTAAACTGAGGATTGTCCTCATTGCTGCACAGAAGGCTTATGTCCTTAATGCACCGCTCAGTGTGCTGAACCTTGAGCGTCGTTTGTGGATGTTGCGAACATCTGACATACACGTTTTGATGACTACGTGATAGTTCAGTGCGTAATGTTAAAAAGGTATAGAATTGAGGCACGAAGACGTTTTTGAAACGTCGCAGAACATGTGAGATGTTCCAAAGACTGAAATTGGGATTTCAGACTAGTGCCCATGTCAAGAGGTATGAGACCTCTGACAAGTTTCTTAAGCCTGCAAACTAAGGGAGAAAAGCTCAACCGTTGAGCATGTGCTCAGATTGTCTAAGTACTACAATCGCTTGAATCGAGTGGGAGTTAATCTTCCAGATGAGATAGTGATGGTTCTCCATAGTCACTGCCACCAAGCTATTAGAGCTTCGTGATGAACTATAAACATATCAGGGATAGACATGATGATCCTTGAGCAACTCGCGATGTTTGACACCGCGAAAGTAGAAATCAAGTAGGAGCATCAATTGTTGATGGTTAGTAAAACCACTAGTTTCAAGAAGGGCAAGGGAAAGAAGGGATACTTCATGAAACGGCAAATCAGTTGCTGCTCTAGTGAAGAAACCCAAGGTTGAACCCAAACCCGAGACTAAGTGCTTCTGTAATGAGGGGAACGGTCACTGAAGCAGAACTACCCTAGATACTTGGTAGATGAGAAGGCAGGCAAGGTCGACAGAAGTATATTGGATATACATTATATTAATGTGTACTTTACTAGTACTCCTAGTAGCACCAGGGTATTAGATACCGGTTCGGTTGCTAAGTGTTGGTAACTCGAAATAAAAGACTTCGGAATAAACGGAGACTACCTAAAGGTGAGATGACGATATGTGTTGGAAGTGTTTCCAAGGTTGATGTAATCAAACATTGTACGCTCCCTCTACCATCGGGATTGGTATTAAACCTAAATAATTGTTATTTGGTATTTGCGTTGAGCATAGACATGATTGGATTATGTTTATCGCAATATGGTTGTTCATTTAAGGAGAATAATGATTACTCTGTCTATTTGAATAATACCTTCAATGGTCTTGCACCTAAAATGAATGGTTTATTGAATCTCGATCGTAGTGATACACATGTTCATGCCAAAAGATATGAGATAGTAATGATAGTACCACATACTTGTGGCACTGCCACTTGAGCCATATTGGTATAAAACGCATGAAGAAGCTCCATGTTGATGGATCTTTGGACTCACTCTTTTTGAAAAGATTGAGACATGCGAACCATGTCTATTAGTATATATGCATGAAGAAAGTCCATACAGATGGATCGTTTGGACTCACTTGATTTTGAATCACTTGAGACATGCAAATCATAACACATGGGCAAGATGACTGAAAGGCCTCGTTTTCAGTAAGATGGAACAAGAAAGCAACTTGTTGAAAGTAATACATTTTGATGTGTGCAGTCCAATGAGTGCTGAGGCATGCAGTGGATATCGTTATGTTCTTACTTCACAGATGATTTGAGTAGATGCTGAGTATATTTACTTGATGAAACACAAGTCTGAATTATTGAAAGGTTCAAGTAATTTCAGAGTGAAGTTGAAGATCGTCGTGACAAGAGGATAAAATGTCTGTGATATGATCATAGAGATGAATATCTGAGTTACGAGTTTGGCACACAATTAAGACATTGTGGAAATTGTTTCACAACTAATACCGCCTGGAACACCATAGTGTGATGGTGTGTCCGAACATCATAACTGCACCCTATTGGATATGGTGCATACCATGATGTCTCTTATCGAATTACCACTATCGTTTATGGGTTAGGCATTAGAGACAACCGCATTCACTTTAAATAGGGCACCACGCAATTTTGTTGAGACGACACCGTATGAACTATGGTTTAGAGAAACCTAAGCTGTCGTTTCTTAAAAGTTTGGGGCTGCGACGCTTATGTGAAAAAGTTTCAGGCTGATAAGCTCGAACCCAAAGCGGATAAATGCATCTTCATAGAATACCCAAAACAGTTGGGTATACCTCCTATTTCAGATCCGGAAGCAAAGTGATTGTTTCTAGAAACAGGTCCTTTCTCGAGGAAAAGTTTCTCTCAAAAGAATTGAGTGGGAGGATGGTGGAGACTTGATGAGGTTATTGAACCATGACTTCAACTAGTGTCTAGCAGGGCACCGGAAGTTATTCCTGTGGCACCTACACCAATTGAAGTGGAAGCTTATGATAGTGATCATGAAACTTCGGATCAAGTCACTACCAAAACCTCGTAGGACGACAAGGATGCGTACTACTTCAGAGTGGTACGTAATCCTGTCTTGGAAGTCATGTTTCTAGACAACAATGAACCTACGAGCTATGGAGAAGCGATGGTGGGCCCAGATTCCGACAAATGGCTCGAGGCCATAAAATCCGAGAGAGGATCCATGTATAAAAACAAAGTATAGACTTTGGAAGAACTACTTGATGGTCGTAAGGCTGTTGGGTGCAGATGGATTTTAAAAGGGAAGACAGACAATGATGGTAAGTATCACCATTGAGAAAGCTCGACTTGTCGTTAAGATGTTTTCCGACAAGTTCAAGGAGTTGACTACGATGAGATTTTCTCACTCGTAGCGATGCTAAGAGTCTGTTGGAACTATATTAGCAGTTACTGCATTATTTATGAAATCTTGCAGATAGGATGTCAAAACATTGTTTCCTCGACGATTTTCTTGAGGAAAGGTTGTATGTGATACAACCAGATGGTTTTGTCAATCCTGAAAGATGCTAACAAGTATGCAAAGCTCCAGCAATCCTTCTAAGGACTGGAGTAAGCATCTCTGAGTTGGAATGTACGCTTTGATGAGATGATCAAAGATTTTGGGTTTATACAAAGTTTATGAGAAACTTATATTTCCAAAGAAGTGAGTGGGAGCACTATAGAATTTTTGATGAGTATATGTTGTTAACATATTGTTGATCAGAAATGATGTAGAATTTCTGGAAAGCATACAGGGTTATTTGAAAAGTGTTTTTCAATGGAAAACCTGGATTAAGCTACTTGAACATTGAGCATCAAGATCTATAAGGATAGATAAAAAAACGCTCAATAGTACTTTCAAATGGACACATACCGTGACAAGATTTTGAAGGAGTTCAAAATAGATCAGCAAAGAAGGAGTTCTTGGATGTGTTACAAGGTGTGAGTATTGAGTAAGACTCAAGACCTGACCACGGCAAAAGAGAGAGAAAGGACGAAGGTCGTCCCCTATGCTTTAGACGTAGGCTCTACAGTATGCTATGCTGTTTACCGCACCTGAAGTGTGCCTTGCCATGAGTTAGTCAAGGGGTACAATAGTGATCCAGGAATGGATCACATGACAGCGGTCGAACTTATCCTTAGTAACTAGTGGACTAAGGAATTTTCTCGATTATGGAGGTGGTAAAAGAGTTCGTCGTAAAGTGTTACGTCGATGCAAACTTTGACACTAATCTGGATGACTCTGAGTAGTAAACCGGATTCGTATAGTAGAGCAGTTATTTGGAACAGCTCCAAGTAGCGCGTGGTAGCTGCATCTACAAGATGACATAGAGATTTGTAAAGCGAATGTTGCAGACTCGTTGACTAAAACCTCTCTCGTAAGCATAACATGATCAAACCCTAGAACTCATTGAGTGTTAATCACATGGTGATGTGAACTAGATTATTGACTCTAGTAAACTCTTGGGTATTAGTCACATGGCGATGTGAACTTTGAGTGTTAATCACATGGTGATGTGAACTAGATTATTGACTCTAGTGCAAGTGGGAGACTGTTGGAAATATGCCATAGAGGCAATAATAAAATGGTTATTATTGTATCTCCTTGTTCATGATAATTGTCTATTGTTCATGCTATAATTGTATTAACTGGAAACCGTAATACATGTGTGAATACATAGACCACAACATGTCCCTAGTAAGCCTCTAGTTGACTAGCTCGTTGATCAATAGATGGTTATGGTTTCCTGACCATGGACATTGGATGTCATTGATAACGGGATCACATCATTAGGAGAATGATGTGATGGACAAGACCCAATCCTAAGCATAGCACAAGATCGTGTAGTTCGTTTGCTAAGAGCTTTTCTAATGTCAAGTATCGTTTCCTTAGACCATGAGATTGTGCAACTCCCGGATACCGTAGGAATGCTTTGGGTGTACCAAACATCACAACGTAACTGGGTGGCTATAAAGGTGCACTACAGGTATCTCCGAAAGTGTCTGTTGGGTTGGCACGAATCGAGACTGGGATTTGTCACTCCGTATGACGGAGAGGTATCTCTGGGCCCACTCGGTAATGCATCATCATAATGAGCTCAATGTGACTAAGGAGTTAGCCACGGGATCATGCGTTATGGAACGAGTAAAGAGACTTGCCGGTAACGAGATTGAACGAGGTATTGGGATACCGACGATCGAATCTCGGGCAAGTAACATACCGATAGACAAAGAGAATTGTATACGGGATTGATTGAATCCCCGACATCGTGGTTCATCCGATGAGATCATCGTGGAACATGTGGGAGCCAATATGGGTATCCAGATCCCGCTATTGGTTATTGGCCGGAGAGGTGTCTCTTTCATGTCTGCATGGTTCCCGAACCCGTAGGGTCTACACACTTAAGGTCGATGACGCTAGAGTTGTTATGGGAAATAGTATGTGGTTACCGAAGGTTGTTCGGAGTCCCGGATGAGATCCCGAACATCATGAGGAGTTCCGGAATGGTCCGGCGGTGAAGATCGATATATTGGACGAAGGGTATTGGAGTCCGGAAGTGTTCCGGGGGTACCAGGCTATGGCCAGCATGACCGAAAGGTGTTTCGGGAGCCCCGGCAAGTGTTGGAGGGCCGCATGGGCCAAAGGGGAAGGGGCAAACCAGCCCACTAAGGGGTGGTGCGCCCCCCCCCCCCACACCCTTTCCCACGTTACTTGGGGAGGTGGGGCGCCTCCACCTGGCTTGGGAGGCAAGCCTCCACCTGCTTGGCTTGGGGGGCAAGTCTCCCTAGGATTTTCCCTAGGGAGATCCAATCTGCTTGGCCGCCGCCCCCTAGGGCGCCTCCCCCTCTCCCCTATATATAGTGGAGGGTGGGAGGGCAGCCGCACCTCTTCCCTGGCGCAGCCCTCCCTCCTCATACACCTCCTCATCCTCCTCCGTAGTGCTTAGCGAAGCTCTGCCGGAGAACCACGAGCTCCATTGCCACCACGCCGTCGTGCTGCTGGAGTTCTCCCTCAACTTCTCCTCTCCCCTTGCTGGATCAAGAAGGAGGAGACGTCCCCGGGCTGTACGTGTGTTGAACGCGGAGGCGCCGTCCGTTCGGCGCTAGATCGGATCTTCCATGATTTGAATCGCTGCGAGTACTACTCCATCAACCGCATTCTTGTAACGCTTCCGCTTAGCGATCTTCAAGGGTATGAAGATGCACTCCCTCTCTCTCGTTGCTAGCATCTCCTAGATTGATCTTGGTGACACGTAGGAAAATTTTGAATTATTGCTACATTCCCCAACAATCACGTTCTTCTTAGCCTACGCGACGACGCCGAAGTTGGTGCCCTCGGACACTGGCACGATCTTGGATGGCTCCTGTCCGAGGCACGACGCGTTGGAGGTGGCGTTGTGGCCTGTTGAGCTGAGCGATGCAGTCGGCGCCATGGAGGTCGGCGGCCAGAGGCACGCTAGAGGCGCCAGTGCCATCGAGGGCATTCACTGCCTTGCTCTCATAGTCACCGTAGACGTTCTTGCACTTGATCACCACCTGAAGACCTGAGGTACGTTCATGGCAGAATAACGGTGAACAGCGTCAACCCATCATGCATTGCCACACAATGGAGTTATGCCATGTCAATCACATCTAAGTTTAATTTTGATGTGTGTGTGTGGGGGGGGGGGATCTTAACCTTCCTAAGATGTTAAAGTGAGCATAGTATCGTAGAAGAAACATCGCTGTCATGGAAACTCACTCCTAAGGAAGTTATATGGACAAAAAAGAAAGTTATATGGACAAAATATGAGTTACTTTGGAACCTGTTGTATTACTTGATTTAAAATAACTTTGGTTAAAAAATCACATTGTATTACAAATGTCGATAAAGACATACCTATCACTCGTACACTTGAGTGACACACACCGATCCATCCCCCCTCCCCCCCCCCCACACACACATAACTCTGTTATTATGAGGTGTTGAGTTAAGCATATGCGCAAAACATGGCAAAGAATGATAAAGGAACCAAACGAGTCGTGCATGCGAGAGCAACATGAAACCGTGCGGATATCAATGTTGGGTGGGAGGGTGGTAGATGGTAATCACAGACTAGGGGTGTTCGCCCCCGTAGTAGGTGGGCATGTGAGGGATGAAATGGTACTCCAGGTGGGATGTGGCTTGGGCTCCCACTTGGGTGACATGGGCTTCTTGTGGTGGAAGTTTTCACCTGCCTCTCCATAGTTTGGTTCATGCACTATAGTCCACACGTACTTCAGTATCACCGAACATAGCACCCAAAGTGAACGATTTTGCTCGTGTTGAGCTTTCCATCTTGCATGTTCCTTGATCTTTTCACCTTAGTCACCCAACAACAACATTATCAAGTTGCTCATCATTGAGGTCCAAGTGTTTTAGCATCTCCTCGATTCCTCCCTCTAACCACGGTCAGTTTGATAACTGGAGCTCCCAGGCGTTAGTCCTTAATTAAGGACATGTGCACAAAGACTTTTCAGCTGTCACCGGCAAGGTCAGGCCGGCGCCGATATGGGAGCGGTGACACCGACAATCCGGCGGCTCGTTCTGGTGGCCGTAGTAGTTGTTCGGTCGTTAAGGGTCCTCGATGTAATTTTTATCATATATCTGGTGCTTTGTAATTCTACTTTTGGTGAACCTTTATAATAGATATGGATCCTTTTTGCCAAAGAAAAACTTTACCCCTGTAAATACATGTACCTGACTTAGAAGGCTCTCTCATGCCCTAGGTTTTTTTTAGCATCACCCTCATGCCCAAGTGGTATTGATCGTTTGGTGGTCTTCAACAATTCAAGCCAAATATGCACCCTTATGTACTTGAGCTGGACTGGACCATGGCCCAGTTCCCCTCCTGCTTAGGCTGAAAGAAGTCCAAGTAGAACGGGCAGTTGTAGGAGATATGCCCTAGAGGCAATAATAAATGATATTATTTATCTCCGAGTTCATAATTATGTTTATGTTCCATGCTATAACTGCAATGATTCTCGAGTCTGCAATATCCACGAGGCTCGGAGGAAGACTCAAATGCACGTGTGGAATAATAAATGGTAAGAAGTATTCCTAGTCTGGCCTCTAAGACTAGCTCAAGTGTTGCATGATGATTCTGTTTTCCTGGTCATGGGCATGTCTATGCCAGCAACTTTGAGGGCACAATGTTAAGAGAACATTTGTGTTGAATCGACCCGGATTGATGTTATGCTATGAGATTCATTCGTCACAAGTTTATTGGTACATAACACAAAGATGGTTAACGTTTGCATGATTCCTTAGACCATGAGAGTATCGAGTTTCTTCATGCTTGCTTCATGAACTTTGGGGTTTGTTAAACGTCATCCGTAAAATGGGTGGCTATTACGGCGGCTTACGGGTTCATGGAAAAGTGTGTCAAGTAACTTGATAGCTCAAGATTGGGATTTGCTCCTCCGACGATGGAGAGATATCTCTGGGCCCTCTCGGTGTTACGGTATCCATCATCGTCTGGCCAGACACTTTGTGATTTGATCACGGGGATGCCGGAATACGATAACGAGAAAAGAGAACAATACCGGTAACGAGGTAACTAGCATAGTGGACAAGTTGTTGATCCACGGGAATGCCTCACCTTGGGTATTTGTAACATATCGCGAAGCAACAGGAATAGCACACGGCAACTGGAGGTTCACTCGAATATTTATTCGTGTGGGTATAGGGGTCAATATGGGTGTCCACGGCTCCGATGTTGATCATTGATCGGAAGGGGTTCCGGGTCATGTCTATACTTCACCGAACCTATAGGGTCACACGCTTAAGGGTCATCTATCTGCTGAATACTAGACAGGGAGTCTGAGAGAAAATCACCGAAAAAGTTTCGGACACCGAAAAGTTTCGGACAGCGGAATCGTACCGCAGAGAGAGGTCATCGGATAAGTTTCGATGATACCGAAAAGTTGTTTCGGGATACACCATTAAGTCAAATTGGTTTTGGCACATGCCTGATAATTCTTGGAGGATGCCAGAATCATTCTGGAAGCTTTTTGGAATTTTCTGAGATAAAAACCGGAAATGTTCCGGAGCTGCCGGAGCCACTTCAGATGCGTTTCGCAGATGAAAATCACTAAAACCGGAATTGTTTCGGAACGCGTTGAAAATCATTTTAGTGGGTACTGGAAATGTTCTTAGCCCACATAAATATTTTCAGTTCGATCAGACGCTGAAAAATGTCGTCGTAAATAGTGAAAACCAGCTTTATGGTTACTTTATGGAAAGCCAGCTTTTGGGGCTTTGCTCCAAAAGATTTTGGGGATGACATGGATGGATAGGAGCCATTTTTTGGGCCCCTCATGGGGGTATGGCCGGCCACATGGGGTATCCCCCCTTGGGGACCCTCTTGTTCCTTGGTTTCACTCCTAGGTCCTTGTGGAAGGACTTCATTCATGTGCATTTTGGGTTTTTTGTAAAACTACCCTACCCCCTTGGGATTTCCTATAAATAGAGGTGGAGGGGCAGCCCTCCACACTCATCCCTTGCTCTCATACACATGCCATGCATTATCTGGCTTCTTCTCTCCCTCCCACGAAAAGAGTTTCGTAGAGCCGTAAGGCTGTCTGGGTTCCGGCAGGAACTAGTTCTGGACGGCGAAGCCCTGCCGGATAGATGACACCGTATGTGTGCAACTCTGTAGAGAGATCGTAGTTTCGGTCTTAGTTCATGAGTGCCTCCCGAAGGGCTGTCCGTGTGACCGTCCGAGTTTCGAAGGTCCTCCCGAAGGGCTGTCCGAGTGACCGTTCGAGTTTCGAAGGTCCTCCCGAAGGGCTGTCCGCGACACCGTCCGGGGGGCTGTTCGACCGCCTCCCGGAGGGCTGTCTGAGGAGCAGATGAGGGTATACATCCTCGCGGTTGGGAGGTTGTAAATCCTAGCTGCGGGGATCTGCACCGCCGATCGTCATCGACTCTACTTCCCGCTGCGCTACGAGTCGGTAACGAAAAAGATCAAACCATGTATGCAGTCTCCATAGTGGTCCTGGGCTGGTGCGTAGGTCGGAAATTTTTGTTTTCTGTCGCGTTCCCCTTCAGTGGCATCAAGAGCCGTGCTATGCGTAGATGCAGGTTTCGATCTAGAATACATGGAGATGTATGGGTATTGCATAATATAATTAGGTAGTAGATGAGATCTATTGCTGAAAATTATTTATGCGGGTGACAGATGAAATCTGTTACCCGAGGTTCTTGTTGCTTCCCTAGAATTTGCGTTTGCTCAATCTCGAGACAGCATGGTGGAATTTGACAAAGTTCTGGCAATCCGCGATCCTGATTGATCATGGAAGTGCTGTCAGTTCTTTGGGTTCTGCCGTAGTCAAAAGAAAGATGAAATTCGCAGATGAAAGGGCATTGCAGATATGATCTGCACGGGGGTCATGCGTATGACGAAGTTTAGTATGGGGCTCGAGATTTAATTATCCCGTGTTTCATACACCCCGAGATGTTAATCTAGCAACTTGAATAATCATACTTGATGATAAAACGTTGGTCGCTGCGGTTTAAGTCAAAACCTTAGAAGCCACGTAAAATAAATTTTGCATAAACCGGTTAGAGGCGTCTAACTTGGCTTTGCAGGATGTGCATATGATGTGGTATAGCAGTGCTCATACTAATTCGATTATGTATGAGATGACTATATGATGTAATTTGATTAACATGACCTGCGTGTCATGATTCGGCATGATGGTTGGAGCCATATGATTGCACTTTAATGACCTGCGTGTCAACCTTGTTGTAATGCATTATTTTGTTAGCTATAGAGATAGCAATATTATCTGGTGCATCGACAAGGTGGTGGCAATCTTCGCGAAGGTGAACACCGACGCGAATGCCGAAGACGAAGAAATGAAAGACTTCTCCGTCAGAAAGGGCTATACCATATCATGCTATTATGAATTGCCTGAGATGTTTATCCCTTATGATGCACCCTTCTTGATTGCGCGGTAGTCGCTTTTATTAGGGTGATCTCTCACTTAAAATACCAAGTAGTTAGTGTTCTCCCAAGTGTAGCACCGTCACGGCACCTATCTTTTCGGGGTGCGCCGTGTCACACGGGTATGAACGATTAGAGAAGTGTGAGGCGGGTGAGTTGAGACCTCGCAGCGAGATCACTTGGTTGTCTTGACGTTCAGGCATGACCGTCATGAGCTCGGAACACACGCATCGAAAGATGAACAAGAGTCACATAGAGATGTGATTGGCAAGTTGGCCTACCGGTTGAGATTTTTCGTCATCAGTGGTGTTACACCAATGGCGAACAATTGAAATGTGGGTCTTGTATCACTCACAATCAATTTTGAGAGATATTGATTTGAGTGGGAGCGCACTGTTGAATTAACATGTTTAATTCTTAGTGCAATTAATTATGAACATTGTCTAAGTGTTATATGCAAAATAGTTGTAGAATAATGGCTCGCGTTTCCACCTTCCCTGTTAAAATTGAATAGCTGTTAAATATCTGGTTAAAACTTTACGATTGGTACCGTAATATGAGGATTGTCCTCAAAAGTGCCGAGAAGGACTTTGTCCTATCGCATGCTTTCCGTATCCTCCCGCTAATGCTATGGATCATGTGACTCTCGTCCTTTGATCCAAAAGCTAGAATTCTGTTACGGTCAAGTGGAATATGTTTGCTTCCATGAAACCCAAACTTCGAAAGTTGGGATAGTTATATGATATTCATGGAACTGAAAATTATTTTCAGATACAAACAAAGCAATGTTTGTTTGCAAGTATTAGTAAAAGTGTTTACTATGCATTTGACTGTTGGGAAAGGGATCCAGAAGAACGCCTGTCATATAATGAAAGGTGAATAAAACAACAACTTAAAGAGAAAGGAAGTGTCCAAAGGGTGTTAGTATGACTTACACGCCTAGGAAGTCCGGGGCTAATGCCACTCTTAAGTTGGGTGCTTCTTCTGAGAGTAGGAGAAATACTAAAAGTTAAACTGCTAGAAGTATAAAGGCAAAAGGAAAGAAGACTGGAATATCCAGCTCATGTATGAATGTCATACAAGTTTTTGATGTATAGAAGGCTGGTCAAAGATATAGTTCTTGCGAATTATGGTTAAACATGTTAATCACTAATTCTTGGGTATTGTGAGTTCATCACAAAAATGCCCGCTCGATTGCATTCTGTTGCAACTCGATGTAAGAACTACTATGGCCTGAAAGACTAGCTAGAAATGAGGTTAAGGTATACACAGGGAACATAGTAAATGTTACTATACCTTCCATCGGTGTATTGCCGTCTGTATTTATTTTCATAATTCATTTAGAGTTTTACAAACTCTATCCCATTGCATAAGGCATCTTGCAAGAAGGTTGTTCATAAGAGAACTTTTTATGTTCGATGTTATGAATAACACAAGGGCCATACTTTCATTATGAATGAGATGTATGTTATGAATATTGATAATAATACAATACCTCTGGGTTTACTTTCATAATTCATTTTAGAGTTTCATACACTCTAGCCCATTGCACAATGTTTGTTGCAAAAGAGTTGTTCATAAAAACAACAATTGTTGTTAAGTATTATGAATAACATAAGGGCCATACTTCCATCATCGATGGGACGTATGTTATGAATATTGAGGGTAATATGATACATCCATAACACTGACGCTAAATGTCGCAAGACTAAAAGAATACCACACAAGTGTGGCACTACATTTGGTCACATTGGAGAAACCCGCATGGAAAATTCCATTATGATGGATTTTGAAGTCTTTTTGATTTTGAATCATCTGACACTTGCAACTTTCCTCCGAAAAGTGAAGTGACTAAAATACCGTTCACAGGCCATAAGGAACGAACAACAAACTTATTAGTGATCATACATTTGATGTGTGTAGTCCGATAAGTGTTGTTAGTGGTGGATTTATTTATCTTCAGAAATGACTCAAGTAGATATATGGATATTTACTTGATGAGACGTAAGTCTGGATCTTTTGAAATCATTCGAAAGGTTCTCAAAAATGAAGTAGAAGTTATTGTAACAAGAAAATTATGTTTCTGCAATTTGATTGCACAAAGGAATATTTGAGTTACATGTTTAGCGAATGTCTGATGAGTTGTGAAAGGGGTTTCATAAACTTGCACCTCCCGGAACACCACTGCAAGTGGAAAGTCCGTGGAGATGTAATCAAACCATTTATGACATGGTAAGGTCAAAGATGACATAAATAAATTTGCCATTATCCCTTTTAAAGTGATGCTTTAGAGACTGCGGCTTTTACACTGAAAAGAGCTACATCGGGTCTGTTGAAATGAAGCCATGGTATGGTACGCCCAACCATGTTATATCTTTTCTTAACATTTGGAATATGGGGCTTGTGTAAAAGGTTACAAACCTATTCCAAATCAGACAAGTGCTACTTTGTAGGTTATACCAAAATGTTGGGTATTCCTCCCTCACTATACCGAGGCAAATAGTTTTGCCGCGAAACGGTGTGCTTTTAAAGAGAATGGTTCTTTCTAAAAGGTGAGTGGGAGAATAGTGCAACTCGACGAGATAAACAGTATCTTCATCAGATCAAAGGAAAGAGACCTTGGAAGAAATTCCAGAGTTTCCTACTGCGACTGATACAGAAGTCTCTACAATAAAATGTATGAACTTCGGTCGAACTTGCAGCTGAACCACGTAGGCAAGGCTCGTGCAAACCTCTCAGGTGCGCAAACGAGATATTGTTGTTAGACAACATTATACCTACGATACACAAGGAAGCGTTGATGGGCCCTGACTCCGGAATTGGCTAAATGCCAATACAACCCGAGTTAGTTTCCATATAAGTGATTCAAGATTAAAACCTTGATACACCTTTCGGAAGACTTAGAGTCTAACGAATATTTATGGAACTTAAAACTGATACGGATAAAATGTTTTATCCATAAAGCTCGACTTGTTGAAATAATACGATGAGGTTGTTTTCATCGTAGCGATGCTTAAAGTCGGTTCGGGTTGAACTAGCAATTAATACATATTTCAATCATGAGATATGAAACATGGATGATAAAAGGATTTCCATCTGATGGAAATGAAAGCTAGGACTTGTATATGATACAGTCCAAAGTAATTTGTCGATCCAGAGGATGCTAGTAGGTATGCAAACTTCAGAGTTCCAGCAATGGACAGAAGAGAGCAAAATGGAGTTGGAATCTTCGTGTTTTGATGAAATGGTCAAAGGGGTTTTGACTTCATCAATGGGTAACGAAGATGCTTGTAATTCAAGAAAGTAAGTGGGAGCGTAATAATATTTCTAAAAACCTTATGTGCTTGGCACATTGGTAATTGGAAATAAATTTCTTGACACAAATTAGGACTTCATTTGAAAATAGTTTTTCGATGAAGTGCTTAGGCTAAATAGCCTCAATATTAGGCATGATGATCTATGGAGATAGATTTACCTAATGGGGCTAAGCAATGAATACATATTGACAAGATGCTAAAACCTTTTAGCATTTAAAACGCCAAGGAGTGATTCTTGCCAAAGTCACATGGAAAGAGTTTTTGCAAGACTCGGTGTCCCAAAACACTGATGAGTAAAATACATGATGCAGATTCCACACACTTTTGTGTTTGGATTAATCATGTATTCCATGGTATGTAAAACAACCAGATATGTCCGATACTCCCAAGGTGTTGCGAGTATGGATACCAAAGTGATCAAATTACTGATCATGGGACAACAGTGAAAGATGTCACAGAGTACTAGAGTAAGTACTGATGACATGGTTTTCTCGCAAGCAGAGATCATGAAGAGTTCGTTGTAAAATGTTACATCGATAGAGTCTTCATCTTTTCTCCATGCGATTTTCGATTTAAATTAAGGGTTTTGTGTAACACACAATGTGGTGGCACAGTTAGTTGGAATTTGTTCAAACTAGTTACTGTGGCGAATTCTATAACAAGGGCTAAGTATGTTGACGCTTTAGAAGCGACAAAGAAGATGTTGAATCATATAGTTCATTCATGAACTTAGTATAGTTCCAAGATGGCTTTTGACAATGGGACACTACTGCAGGTAGTTGCTCCATAACTCAGTCTGAGGAATCCAGGTTCGACCTGTGATTCACATACATACAAAGCCAAGTCCACACAAAATATGAATTTTGTGAAAACGTGAAAACGCGAGGACATGCAAAGATACACACGGAACTGAAGTCGTCAGATCCGTTGGACATCAGGCTATACCACAAGCGAAGCATATTTACACCGGTGTGCCACAGGTGTGAAGTGCATTAGCATAAGCTAGATTATTGACTCTAGTGCAAGTGGGAGTCTGTAGGAGATATGCCCTAGAGGCAATAATAAATGATATTATTTATCTCCGAGTTCATAATTATGTTTATGTTCCATGCTATAACTGCAATGATTCTCGAGTCTGCAATATCCACGAGGCTCGGAGGAAGACTCAAATGCACGTGTGGAATAATAAACGGTAAGAAGTATTCCTAGTCTGGCCTCTAAGACTAGCTCAAGTGTTGCATGATGATTCTGTTTTCCTGGTCATGGGCATGTCTATGCCAGCAACTTTGAGGGCACAATGTTAAGAGAACATTTGTGTTGAATCGACCCGGATTGATGTTATGCTATGAGATTCATTCGTCACAAGTTTATTGGTACATAACACAGAGATGGTTAACGTTTGCATGATTCCTTAGACCATGAGAGTATCGAGTTTCTTCATGCTTGCTTCATGAACTTTGGGGTTTGTTAAACGTCATCCGTAAATGGGTGGCTATTACGGCGGCTTACGGGTTCATGGAAAAGTGTGTCAAGTAACTTGATAGCTCAAGATTGGGATTTGCTCCTCCGACGATGGAGAGATATCTCTGGGCCCTCTCGGTGTTACGGTATCCATCATCGTCTGGCCAGACACTTTGTGATTTGATCACGGGGATGCCGGAACACGATAACGAGAAAAGAGAACAATACCGGTAACGAGGTAACTAGCATAGTGGACAAGTTGTTGATCCACGGGAATGCCAACATGTCTCACCTCGGGTATTTGTAACATATCGCGAAGCAACAGGAATAGCACACGGCAACTGGAGGTTCACTCGAATATTTATTCGTGTGGGTATAGGGGTCAATATGGGTGTCCACGGCTCCGATGTTGATCATTGATCGGAAGGGGTTCCGGGTCATGTCTATACTTCACCGAACCTATAGGGTCACACGCTTAAGGGTCATCTATCTGCTGAATACTAGACAGGGAGTCTGAGAGAAAATCACCGAAAAAGTTTCGGACACCGAAAAGTTTCGGACAGCGGAATCGTACCGCAGAGAGAGGTCATCGGATAAGTTTCGATGATACCGAAAAGTTGTTTCGGGATACACCATTAAGTCAAATTGGTTTCGGCACATGCCTGATAATTCTTGGAGGATGCCAGAATCATTCTGGAAGCTTTTTGGAATTTTCTGAGATAAAAACCGGAAATGTTCCGGAGCTGCCGGAGCCACTTCAGATGCGTTTCGCAGATGAAAATCACTAAAACCGGAATTGTTTCGGAACGCGTTGAAAATCATTTTAGTGGGTACTGGAAATGTTCTTAGCCCACATAAATATTTTCAGTTCGATCAGACGCTGAAAAATGTCGTCGTGAATAGTGAAAATCAGCTTTATGGTTACTTTATGGAAAGCCACCTTTTGGGGCTTTGCTCCAAAAGATCTTGGGGATGACATGGATGGATAGGAGCCATTTTTTGGGCCCCTCATGGGGGTGTGGCCGGCCACATGGGGTATCCCCCCTTGGGGACCCTCTTGTTCCTTGGTTTCACTCCTAGGTCCTTGTGGAAGGACTTCATTCATGTGCATTTTGGGTTTTTTGTGAAACTACCCTACCCCCTTGGGATTTCCTATAAATAGAGGTGGAGGGGCAGCCCTCCACACTCATCCCTTGCTCTCATACACATGCCATGCATTATCTGGCTTCTTCTCTCCCTCCCACGAAAAGAGTTTCGTAGAGCCGTAAGGCTGTCTGGGTTCCGGCAGGAACTAGTTCTGGACGGCGAAGCCCTGCCGGATAGATGACACCGTATGTGTGCAACTCTGTAGAGAGATCGTAGTTTCGGTCTTAGTTCATGAGTGCCTCCCGAAGGGCTGTCCGTGTGACCGTCCGAGTTTCGAAGGTCCTCCCGAAGGGCTGTCCGAGTGACCGTTCGAGTTTCGAAGGTCCTCCCGAAGGGCTGTCCGCGACACCGTCCGGGGGGCTGTTCGACCGCCTCCCGGAGGGCTGTCTGAGGAGCAGATGAGGGTATACATCCTCGCGGTTGGGAGGTTGTAAATCCTAGCTGCGGGGATCTGCACCGCCGATCGTCATCGACTCTACTTCCCGCTGCGCTACGAGTCGGTAACGAAAAAGATCAAACCATGTATGCAGTCTCCATAGTGGTCCTGGGCTGGTGCGTAGGTCGGAAATTTTTTGTTTTCTGTCGCGGTCCCCTTCAGCAGTATATATGAATGTATGATCCCTGGTAGCTGCAATTTTGTTTTTGACATGAATGCCATGACTTGTCCATGACAGATCCATTTGCACACTTGCCTGCATCGCACTTGAGTTTCAATCCACAGATCTGAATATGAGCTGAAAGTAATGATTGTTTTAGACAACTGCACAATGGCAAAACATTTTTCCATTAAAGAAACCATCACACAATTCTAATTAAAAAATGAAAAACAAAAACATAAAGCAAGCCTAAATCATTAGACAGAACATGAAGTAAAAGCAGGCAACACACAGCAGAACGAGATCAAGCTACAAGAAGCCAACATCTGCAGTAATTTCATTGACATAAATGGACTTGATTAAATTACTTGATCCACAATAACTTCTTATACAAAACACAAACCGAAATTACAATCTTAAAAAAGCAATCCAAGCACAGTAATCCATGCAAGTGTTCCTCACAACTGTTATTCTGAACACACAAATCTGCAGTGCAGATACTAAAACGCGGCAGCGAATGGAAGTAGACCAAAGCAACGACCTCGATCACTCACTGATCATGAACCCCGTGATGAGATTTCAGTGGTGCACCGGACGGTGGCAGATCAGAGTCAGTGGTCCGTGGTATCCGCCACCGCCGCATCTCCGCTCTACAAATATGTTATATACTAACAGAACAACAAGTATAATATGGAGGACGACGATTCGATGCGCGGGCATGTGGCCGGTATCGTGTGCGTTTGATCCGGTGTGGGGATTTGGAAAAATGCGACGTGGGACAGGTTTTAGCAGTTGGAAAATTGCGTATACATGAGGAGGTCGTAGGAACAGTGATGTATGGTGGGACCAAACCGTAGGTGGCAGGCGAGATTAATGGGGTGGGCGGACGGAGGCGTCGAGTCCGAAGTTATAGGCCGTGGCTCAGGAATGTGAGGAAAATCATTGGCATGGGGACGGAATGTGCACCTGATGGGGCTGGGGGTTGTCGAACTTAATCAAAACGTGGTTTTCCCGTGTGTCCCGTGCACACCACTAAAGCTACATAAGTTGTTCTTTGAAAAAAACTATATAAGTTGTTCGTTTCGGTTCTTCTTACACGAGCTGGGTTTATTTTTTGCAAAAAGATCCGATTTATTATAAAGATTCCCCACAAAGCCGCCTGATTGTGCGACGTTGCCGATGTCATTTGCTGCTAGCAATGGGGGTGATTATGGGGGTGTTGCTGAAACACCTGCCCACCCGAAGTGCGGAAGGTTCGATCGTGTGTGTGTGCGTGTGGAAGGACCATTCAAAAATGCTCCGTTAAATTCAGATGAGATGATTCCAGTAATACACTACCATGTTGTTCCATTGGCGTCCTCCTTGGATGCACCAACCGATCGATCGACGTCCTCCTCCGGGGAGGATCGCTGGGAGCAAATAAAATAATAAGTTGGAACTGTCGGGGTCTCTTGGGAACCCCGAAAATTCTTTTTCTTCTGGACATCTAGAGGTGACATAATCCAGATGCGTTTTTTCTGTCTGAAACGCATTTGGATGAGGATAGGGCAGAGAACTTGAGAAGGAAAACGAGGATGGATTACAAAATCGTTGCGCCAAGCCTTGATGGAAGGAAAGGTGGTTTGCTTTTAGTCTGGAAGAAGGAGGTGAGAATCTACTCCCGGACTACCACTTTTCGTGTCATCAATGTGATGGTGGAGGAATCAAATGGAAGAGAATGAAGGCTTTAGGGATTGTATGGGGAGCCGAGTTGGGATAACAAGGATCATACGTACCAGCTAACACGTTACTTGCATGCTCAATCTAATCTCCTGTGGGTGGTCATTGGTGAATTTAATGAGATTCTATTCTCGTCGAAAAAGGAGGGAGGTGCGTCGAAAAAGCAAGCGCCAAGATTGTCGTCGAAAAAGTTTGGAGCAAGTTTTGCCATCTTCAAGTATTAGATTCTTTGTTTGGACGCTGCTGCAGAACAGACTTTGGACTGCGGATCGACTGCTTGTGAGAGGCTGGAATCATCAGGATACTTGCTCCACTTTTGGCAGGTGCTTGAGTCTGCTCACCACCTGATCTTGGGTTGCCCCTTCGCCAAGCAGATCTAGACTGCATACCAAAATACGAGACCAGTGGCAAGCCAGGCAGCGCTGTGCTCAACCTCTGTTGGGACCTAGTGGGAGACGATCCTGCCTTTCAGGAAAAAAGGAGAGGGCACTGATGATTGCATCTTCTCAGCTTACGTGGCATGCATAGAACCTCTGGAATGAGCGAAATCGAAGAGTTTTCAAAAATCAGCAAATGAACCCTGTGTGTGTTCAAAGATTAACGATGAGATCAGCCTCTTTGTGAGGCATGGGAGCAATAGGTTTTTTTTTGAACTGTACAGCCAGGCAGGCCTTGCTTGTACTGGGTCTTTTATTCTTTTTTTGGCTTTTACTAGTAGCTTCACTACTACTGTAAAGTTTTTCCCCGTCCTTACATGAAAAGGCAGAGCACCTGCCGTTCCGGTCAAAAAAAAATGTCAACTGTGTTGGTCAGTGGATCTAGCTAGAGCCTTACTGCAGAACACATGGCAGCATAGGTATATTTGTCATAACCGAGGTTAGCATCTGTAGCTGTGTGCTGTTTTACTGCCTCGGAAGGTGGTGCTTCGCTGCCTTTTAGGCGCAATTCCACCATAGATCATATCATGTCCAGAATTTACATGCTGAATTTCTGTTATTAGTTTCTTGGAAAGTATAAAAAGCTGATCTTGTGACAGTTTCCTGGGCTGGTACGCTTTCACGTGCGAACCTCATCCTCATGCAATCCGTTTTGCTTGCCATATTCACTGAAAGCACCGAAAACAACTGATATGTTTCATTCTAGTATGTTATTTACTGAATCTTGTGAACTCAAACTGGAAATTAATCTTTTCTCTCCTTGATTTGATACGGAACTCTGTGGGGATTGTGGTAATCTCTAAGATATGTAATGTGCAGTCTGCAGTCCATTACAGAATGGCATGAAGAAACTTTTGCGAAGCTCCCTCGATATGATACGCCATGCAGAAATTCTCTGTAGCTACAGTGATGCACTTGGTAGGCCTGAACTCATATGTTGGGGTTTCTTGAACTGATATGTCATACCTTGATCCGTCAGAGTTCAGGATGCATTCAGCAGCACACACCTAATCTCTCCTTAAATTTGAATGTGTGACCCTGCTGGTTGCTCACTACGTGGTTCTTGTTCATTGTGCACTATGCTATCTTCTCATCTTATATGGAGTTCATTACTGGGGGTGCTTTTTGGATAATGTTGCTCCAGGTATGATGTCGTTTGTTTGTCATGTTCATGACTTGTAGTTGTTAGACAAATAAACCGTGGCTCGGCCAGGGCGAGTCAGGCGCGCGTGCGTGCGGGTGCCAGACGAGCCGGGCATAGTCAGGGCCGTAGCTGCGAGTGTGTGTAGCAGCACGTGTACGTGCGCGTGTGTGAGCTTGTTGCCGATGGAGCCGGAGGAGAACGCGTCCAGAGCTGTTGGTGGCCGCGTCGTCCGCGTACGGGCGCGACGGGAGCGCAGGCCAGGTATGGCGTGGGACGCGGGATGTGGGCGACTGGGAGCGCCGTATGGAGCGGCGTGGCGTGCGTACGAGCGCACGTATAAAGGCTCGCTAGCCCCTGTGTATCGGCAGGTGGTTTTGCAGCTGAGTTCGTGCTCAGGAAAGAAACTAAGTGGCCGTTCGTGCGGCCGGCGGCGTTCGTGCGCCGGGCAAAATCCTGCTGTGTCCTTCTCGTTCTTCTTTCTTCTACCTCCGTCCAGCTGTGAGAGAGAGCTAGCTAGGGCTGCGCCAACAGTAGTAATGACTTTGTGTTCCCCCGTTGTAATCTTAATCGTTTGTTTGTCATGTTCATGACTTGCTGGCCGCGTTTGGAAGCCCTGTAAGTACCATATTATAGCTCTGATCTCTTTGGTTTATCTATAAGATTCAACCCTAGACTCTAAACCGGCTAAGTTTCAACCCTCAACCATCAAAACCGGATATATTACTTGATTTATTACGATAACTTCTTGTTTTCCGTAGAAAAATCACACTGATATTACAAACACTGGTAAGAAGGATACACCGTGACACACGCAGATCCGTCTGTCCTTCTCATAACACACGGTGAGTTCTGCAGACACTGAAATCGTAAATAGCACACGGTGACAGAACGAAATCATGGGGATTTCAATGGAGTCGGATGGAGTTCTGTTTACGGCAGGGCCTTGGTCTCCGGCTTGTGCGGGTTGTGCTTCTTCTTGTGGTGGCCGCCGCCGCGGGGCTTCTTCCAGGGCGTGGTCGAGGGGCAGAAGGCCGACGCACACTCCGGGGACGCCACCGACGGCGTGGCGGTGGTCTTGGCGCCGGCGACGACGCCGAAGGTGGTGGCGCCCTCGGACAGTGGCACGATCTTGGACGGCTCCTGGCCGGGGCACGGCGCGTTGGAGGCGGCGCTGTGAAGCTGCGCGACGCAGTCGGCGCCGTGGAGGTCGGTGGCCAGGGGCACGCTGAAGGCGCCGGTGCGGTCGAGGCCGCCCACCGCCTTGCTCTCGTACTCGCCCTCAACGTTCCTGCACTTGATCGCCACGCGGAGACGCTTGAACGTTTCCTCGGCCTTCATGTCCTTCCTGGTGCAGCCGGCGCACTTGGCCAGGCCGACCACCACGGAAGCCGCGTCGGCGTTGGCGACGGCGGCCGCCAGCAGCACCGCGCAAACGCCGAGGAAGAATGCTGTCGGAGCTGCCATGTTCGAGTCTCCTCTCTGAACTCAGCTGCCTGCTGGCGTCAAGTGGCAGCTCGATGGATGGATGGATGGAAGAGGCGACGCATGGCTTATATAGGCCTCCGCTCCGCATTGGTCGGCAGCGGCACAGCTCGATGGACGATCTGGTTGAATGCTCCAATGGTGGTGGTGGTCGGCCGTCGATCGGCGCAGTGAAGCGAGACAAGGAGAGACCGGCTGATTTGGCGCGCCGAATTTGCAGATGCCGAATTAAAACTCCGTCGGCTCATCACGCCATGCACTGCATGCATGCATGCGTCGACCGTCGATTTGATCCACGTCATTGGCCAGTTACTCGGTTGGTGGTCGACTCGGCCGGTGGTCGATCGCGTCCCTCAGCTGGCATTATGCTTTCACCCTCAGGTCGGTCAGCAAGTTCACAACATGTCCATCGCTTGCTCCTTGGATATATACCACGTCGATCGAGGTGGTTGCCTCCACTCACTCTGTTATGCTCTGCTGCCTCATCACTCTGTTCCAGGTATGGCATGAGTTCAGGAAACCCGGCATATCGAGGGAACGACATATCGTGGCGTACGTTATCTCTGGTCTCTGCACATAAACAGGATCCATGGTAGAATTGTGCCTAAAAATGTAGCAAGATCCATGGTAGAACTACCTCTGTTTATTCGAATACACACACTGGAAACCCGAAGGTTTTAAATATTGGTATCACAACCATATTACAGTTTGGTAACTGCTTGAAAGATTCTGCATAACATTAGTGTCTTGTATGTTCCTCTTTTACCGGCTTATCCATCTTCGCATCCATCTACATTTCCCGAATAATATATGGGACGACTTTCTCTGTTGCAACATATTCAGTTTTTCTTCCCGAGCAATAAAAACTGCCTCCATTCCTGATTCCCCTTCTATTATGTTTAGCTATCATCATGTGCTCCCTCATGCCACTACTTATCCAACATTACTTCCACCCAAGCATGAGTTCAGGAAACCCGGCATATCGAGGGAACGACATATCGTGGTGTACGTTATCTCTGGTCTCTGCACATAAACAGGATCCATGGCAGAATTGTGCCTAAAAATGTAGCAAGGTACCTCATTCCGAGGCAGTAAAGCAGCATGGACCGGTGAGGACAAATATACTTTTGCTACATATATGTCCTGCAGTATATCAATCTGATCAAGGCTCTTGATCCGCTGATCAACATAGGTGACAATTGACACCAATGTCTGAAGGGTCACGGATTTACCTCTGTGTTTACAAGTGCCATAGTTTGCCCTTACAAGGAAAACTGGAACATAGTTGTGTGTGTGCGAGAAAACTTCCAATCTATTTATCAACTGTCAAAGTAGTACAAAGATCATCAGAAGTAAAAAATACATCCAGGTCCGTTGACCATCTAGCGACGACTACAAGCACTGGAGCGAGCCGAAGGTGTATATTCGATAGACGATGTTCACTCTCTTCAGGGTGATAAGGCATCATTGTATGAAGGTTGTTATCACTCCAGAAAATAATTCGCAGCACGAACAATTCCATATTTATAAATATATATGTTTTAGATGTCTACTCATACCCCAATGAACGATGAACAGAGCTCTGCCTGTCTCATAAAGACCAATATATACAACAGATTAGCACCTTAGTAGTGATAGAATAAAACGCCGGCTTGCAATCCCAAGATGGACTGTTTAAAATGCACATGGACTTGTACATAGCGGGGAAACCTTCACCAGCTAATCATTTCTATAAGAATTTATAGCTTTGTCCTCATGTTTCTATAAGTGATGGATGGTCCAGCATCATTTCTTTAACCCATTGTCATGTCACCTGTGTAAGCATACATGATACACCTAGCATTTGTTCACCTTGTGAAGTTCATCAAATACTATCAAAATGATGCAATCAAAGAACTCAGGTATAACATACTCCCTCTGTAAATAAATATAAGAGTGTTTAGATCACTACTCTAGTAATCTAAACGCTCTTACATTTCTTTACGGAGGGAGTAGGTTTTTTTAGTTATGGGCAGAGTATTAAAACTTCATACTGAACATTTTGGTTGCAAATAATGGTATATCCCTATGTGCAAAGCAGCTGTGAATGCACTGAGACAGATAGCTTTAGTCTTCGAAACAACATTGATTTTTTTTTTTCAAATCTACCACAACTGTTATGGCTGGAAAAAGGAAACTTGAACATTTGAAATCCACAACCGTTGCTACTTGCTATGCCTGGTAGCCTGGTACAAAGGGAACTTGTGTGGGCAATGTCATTTGACTTTTCAAAGTGATCTAGTGAGATGACAATTCAGGAGAAGTATGCATACCTGCTGCTGAACTGGTTCACCTCACACAACTCCCAAAGACATTTCAACAAACACCTTCACACCATCAATCTTTGTATATAGCAGCTACAAAGCACCGATATGTGCAGGTCCGCCATGTCTGCATACATAATGCAGGCGATAATCGCATCCTTGGAGTACCCTGTTTTCTGAGTTAAAACTTTTGAATAGATAGATGGATGCACGGAAAGATTTGAAAATGCAAATGATTTCAAACAGAGATAATGTGTTCTATCACATCCAGTTAACAAGTGTGGACAACTATCAGTAAATGAGAGCAAATAAGTTTACTGTGTAGGTCTGTCCAAATAACTAGACAGTAGCTACCTCACAAAATCTCCACGGTTAATCAACGACATGCACCTGAACACCAACAGATAAGCAAATTGACCTAGGCACACAACTTGTCCAGGCCACCGCCTCAAAAGTGGGTCTGGTCGCCTGATTTAGTGACCATCCGGGGACCATTTCACGAAGCAGGGGACGTAAGGCAGACACGGGAGATAACGGCGACTTTCAAGACTGCTGATATGCTGCACTTTCCGGGTATCCATGTCGTACGACATGAGCGACCATGACCTCTCCTCCCCACCGGTAAAGAAAACCAGATTACATTCCGGATGGATTGCAACCGACTGGTAGATCTCGGTGGGTATGCGACGAGGCGTTCCTAGCAGACCCGGAAAGTCCGCGGTGTGCTTCAAGGTCCACTGACCACTGGCATATTCCTCGAGAACCCAAACAGATAGTTGCCAATCATTGTCATAGTCTATGCATACAAGGTGTAAGCGCCCCTGAGACAGCCCTATGGCAGCTGGTTTATTGTCCTCCGGCATTGGGATTTCCCCCCATGTCTGTCGCTTGGTGTCCAGCGTGACGATCAAAGAAGAGTAGTAGGCACTCAAATGCAAAGTGCCATTGAAGAAGACATACCCTAAATCGTCACCGGCAAAACCAAGGTGACCACACTCGCTCAGCAGGGATGCCCAGCGTCCAGTTTCTGACGAGTAAACCTCGACTCCGCCGCTCTCCGATGGTTTCACAAACACCGCAAAGTAGGATGGAACTATTGCAGGATCGAAACAGAGACAGATGTTGCTATCCCGTTGGTCGCCGTGTGAGGCGGGCACGGGCAGCACCGCCCAGATCTCCTCAGTCGCAGGGTTGCACACAATGTACTCCGCCGGAGACGGCGGCCTCTCCCGGTGGGCGGAGCAGAGTAGGATGCCGTTTGCAGCAGTGGATGAGCGTGACGCTTCTATAGCCGCGCTGGCGCAGAAAGGGCAGACATGGGTAGATGAGGGGCCGGCCTCTCCCGGACAGATTGCGAAAGCCGAGGAGATGGCCGTCGCGGCCGTGGCAGACGGAGCCGCGGCGGCGCGCGTCGCGGGAGTGGCAGAAGAAGCCGGAGAGGGTCTGCGGCGACCTGCGGAGGACGCGGCGGTCGGAGCAGAGCGCGCGCCACGACCTCGACACGCACCTGAAGCGGCAGAGCGATCTGTACGGCACCCGCGGCAGGACCATCTTCGCGAGAAGGTCGGCGGGGAGGCTCGCCGCAGGCCGCCGCTGCTGCTTCAGCTTCTGAATCTCCTTCCTCCTCCTCTTGGCCACCCCGCATCCGACCTGCCGCAGATGGGTCAAGAACCGGAAGGGGCTCCTCCCGGCTCTCAGGAACGGCGGGGGCCGCTGCCGCGGACGGGGTGGGGGGATCGCCGGAGGGTGCTCACGGTCCGTACAGCCGCGCTCGGGATCTCCCCGCGGCTTCGCCGAATCCACACGGGGAATTCGAAGACACGGCCGGGCGAGGAGGGCAGGAAGGAGCAGGGTGAACAAAGTCAATATAAACAAAGTCGTGCTTAATTCATACACCTTTTTTTCAAAAAAAAAGTAAAAGTTCATATAAAGCATCTCAAACATAATAAAGTTTACACTGAGACCACCGATAAACCACTACTGTCGCCAGAACGAGTTGCCGACGCACTCTCCTATAGGAGCCGGCTTGACCTTGTCGATGCCAGCCGGGAAGTTTTCGTGCACATGCCCCTAAGGACCAGCGTCCTAAAGCCGCAGTCGTCGCCGTTAAACCCTTGCATATATCTGAAGCAACCGGCAAAAAATTTCACCACACGACAAGAGACCCCAACCTTATGGCCCCAAGGAGACGACATGAATCTACGCCGAAGCTCTGTCAACTACATACAGACGGACGAACTCAAGTAGGATCGGAGCCCGGAAGATAAACTGGAAAAAAAAGCGTCGCCTTCATCCAAGGTCATCAAGCTAAGAAGGTTCCATGAAGATGACCGAGATGGTAAAATTTCCACTAAGAATATTGGGAAAAATAATGAGCTCTATGATGTGCCCTCAAAGCTACGCTGATAATGTTCATACAAAACTTGTTGATGAGCATGCTACAATAGAGGGATTTTGGCCTTCATAAGATGGATGTTAAAGTACCGATTTGACGATGAAACAATTGGTATCATAGAAGGTTTTTTCTTTTTTGAGGGAAAGTATCATAGAAGGTTTGACCCTCAAATTTGAGGAGCTAAAGTCTGGGGAAAGGGCAAGAGATCCTCTAAATTCACCATAAAAGTAACTTGGCCTTTATAAAATAATGTTGCATAGGTTGTATGTAAGGAATACAACTTCCTTCACAATATGAGTTTTGCCCCAAATTCAGTTTGGAACCTGAATCCGAACCAAACCCAGTCAATAGGAGCTTTGCTACAACAATTGGCAATTTACATAGGGTTTACAGGCTGGGTGCCCCAGCCCACCAGTTAAATTCATAGGGGAAGGGGGCGGTTAATTAGGAGTAGGTTATTTAGCCCAATTAAAACTGGACAAGTCAGCTTTCGTAAAGTTCCAATTGTTTAGTCCGTGTGTCTAGCATTTTTTGAGTCAATAGTTAGATCTTGTCACGATCATTCCCTTTTGCCATGTCAAAATCTAAATTATGAGGGAAACAACTCCATTACAGCTTGGTGGATGGTGTGTCGGCGTATAAAAGGTTCAAACGTGTTCCCCGTCAAGGCATAAGACGTAGGAGCAGATGCAGACGTTATGAACGTTTTGACAAAAGCTCGGTATGATGACTACTTGATAGTTTAGTGCACCATGCTTAACGGCTTAGTATCAGGACTTCAAAGATGCTTTGAACGTCATGGACCATATCAGATGGTCCAGGAGTTGAATTTAATATTTCAAGCAAATACCCGAGTTGAGAGATATGAAGTCTCCAACAAGTTCTATAGCTAAAAGATGGAGGAGAATAGCTCAAGCAGTGAGCATGTGCTCAGATTGTCTGGGTACTACAATCACTTGAATCAAGTGGGAGTTAATCTTCCAGATAAGACAGTGATTGGCAGAGTTCTCTGGTCACTATCACCAAGTTACTAGAACTTCGTGATGAACTATAATATGCAAGGGATAACGGAAACGATTCCCAAGCTCTTCGTGATGCTGAAATCGACGAAGGTAGACATCAAGAAAAACATCAAGTGTTGATGGTTGACAAGACCACTAGTTTCAAGAAAAGGGCAAAGGGAAGAAGGGGAACTTCAAGTAGAACGGCAAGCGAGTTGCTGCTCAAGTGAAGAAGCCCAAGTCTGGACCTAAGCCTGAGACTAAGTGCTTCTACTTCAAAGGGACTGGTCACTGGAAGCGGAACTGCCCCAAGTATTTGGTGGATAAGAAGGATGGCAAAGTGAACAAAGCTATATTTGATATACATGTTATTGATGTGTACTTTACTAGTGTTTATAGCAACCCCTCAGTATTTGATATTGGTTCAGTTGCTAAGAGTAGTAACTCGAAACGGGAGTTGCAGAATGAACAGAGACTAGTTAAGGGTGAAGTGACGATGTGTATTGGAAGTGGTTCCAAGATTGATACGATCATCATCGCACACTCCCTATACTTTCGGAATTAGTGTTGAACCTAAAATAAATGTTATTTAGTGTTTGCGTTGAGCATGAATATGATTGGATCATGTTTATTGCAATACGGTTATTCATGTAAGTTAGAGAATAATTGTTGTTCTGTTTACATGAATAAAACCTTCTATGGTCATACACCCAATGAAAATGGTTTGTTGGTTCTCGATCGTGGTGATACACATTTTCATAATATTGAAGCCAAAAGATGCAAAGTTAATAATGATAGTGCAACTTATTTGTGGCACTGCCGTTTAGGTCATATTGGTGTAAAGCGCATGAAGAAACTCCATACTGATGGACTTTTGGAATCACTTGATTATGAATCACTTGATACTTGTGAACCATGCCTCATGGGCAAGATGACTAAGACTCCGTTCTCCGGAACAATGGAGCGAGCAACTGACTTATTAGAAATAATACATACTGATGTATGCGATCTGATGAGTGTTGAGGCTCGCGGCAGGTATCGTTATTTTCTGACCTAAACAGATGATTTGAGCAGATATGGGTATATCTACTTGATGAAACATAGGTCTCAAACATTTGAAAAGTTCAAAGAATTTCAGAGTGAAGTGGAAAATCATCGTGACAAGAAAATAAGGTTTCTATGATTTGATCGCGGAGACAAATATTTGAGTTACGAGTTTGGTCTTCAATTAAAACAATGTGGAATAGTTTCACAAATTCGTGCCACCTGGAACACCACAGCATAATGGTGTGTCCGAACGTCATAACCGTACTTTATTGGATATAGTGCAATCTATGATGTTTCTTACGGATTTACCACTATAGTTTTGGGGTTATGCATTAGAGACAGCCGCATTCACGTAAAAAAAAAGGGTACCATCTAAGTCCGTTTGAGACGACACCTTATGAACTGTGGTTTGGCAAGAAACCAAAGTTGTCGTTTCTTAAAGTTTGGGGTTGCGATGCTTATAAGAAAAAGTTTCATCCTGATAAGCTCAAACCCAAATCGGAGAAATGTGTCTTCATAGGATACCCAAAGGAGACAATTGGGTACACCTTCTATCACAGATCAGAAGGCAAGATATTCATTGCTGAGAATGGATCCTTTCTAGAGAAGGAGTTTCTCTTGAAAGAAGTGAGTGGGAGGAAAGTAGAACTTGATCAGGTAACTATACCTGCTCCTTTATTGGAAAGTAGTTCATCACAAAAATTTGTTCCTGTGACTCCTACACCAATTAGTGAGGAAGCTAATGATGATGATCATGTAACTTCAGATCAAGTTACTACCGAACCTCGTAGGTAAACCAGAGTGAGATCCACACCAGAGTGGTACGGTAATCCTGTTCTGGAGGTCATGTTACTTGACCATGACGAACCTACGAACTATGAGGAAGCGATGATGAGCCTAGATTCCGCGAAATGGCTTGAGGCCATGAAATCTGAGATGAGATCCATGTATGAGAACAAAGTATGGACTTTGATTGACTTGCCCAATGATCGGCGAGCCATTGAGATTAAATGGATCTTCAAGAGGAAGACGGATGTTGATAGTAGTGTTACTATCTACAAAGCTAGAATTGTCGCAAAAAGGTTTTCGACAAGTTCAAGGTGTTGACTACGATGAGAGTTTCTCACTCGTATCTATGCTTAAGTCTGTCCGAATCATATTAGCAATTACCGCATTTTATGAAATCTGGAAAATGGATAAACAAAACTGCATTCCTTAATGGATTTATTAAAGAAGAGTTGTATATGATGCAACCAGAAGGTTTTGTCAATCCTATAGGTGCTAACAGAATATGCAAGCTCCAGCGATCCATCTATGGACTGGTGCAAGCATCTCGGAGTTGGAATATACGCTTTGATAAGTTGATCAAAGGATATAGTTTTATACAGACCTGCGGTGAAGCCTGTATTTACAAGAAAGTGAGTGGGAGCACTACAACATTTCTGATAAGTATATGTGAATGACATATTGTTGATCGGAAATAATGTAGAATTATTCTGCAAAGCATAAAGAAGTGTTTGAAAGGAGTTTTTCAAAGAAAGACCTCGGTGAAGATGCTTACAAATTGAGCATCAAGATCTACAGAGATAGATCAAGACGCTTGATAAGTTTTTTCAATGAGTACATACCTTAACAAGATTTTGAAGTAGTTCAGAATGGAACAGTCAAAGAAAGAGTTCTTGCCTGTGTTACAAGGTGTGAAATTGAGTAAGACTCAAAGCCCGACCACAGCAGAAGATAGAAAGAGAAGGAAAGTCATTCCCTATGCCATAGGTTCTACAAAGTATGTCATGCTGTGTACCAGATCTATTGTATACCCTACCACTGAGTTTGGCAAGGGAGTTCAATAGTGATCTAGGAGTAGATCACTGGACAGCGGTCAAAATTATCCTTAGTGGAGATGTGTTCGGTGAGTGTTGTTAGTTTCCCATCGTCCATGGCAGGAGGTGTGCGGTGGTGAACTGCGGCCGGCGAGAAACTTTCGAGGATGAGGATGCAAATGGAGTCAGAAAAGGGAAAGGGATGTTTTGTCGTGCAAAAAAGGAAACCGCCAAAGAGCAGTTGCTAGTCACCCGGTGGTTCCAGGCGTAGATTTTCAGAAACATGGATTTGTTTTATCTGGGTTTTTTAAGATTTTCACTTATCTTGTTCGTTGAATTTTTTTTATTCGTTGGGTGCTGCGTGCGTATTCCATCTTTGGCTGTGAAAGTAGTCCTGTAAACGGTAGAACACTCAGCAGATGCATGGTCGTGCCTTTGTTGTGAAAACATTTTTTTCAATTAACAATCTTCCTTGGTTCGGGAGGCACTGTTGTTATATTATTCGGTGCACAAGTGTGTGTTTAGGAAAAGTTGAAGTAAATATAGTTTGGACTTGAAAACGGAGTCCTGTTTAGTTTTGAATTGAGATATGTTTCACTAGATGGTTTGAATAAGTTTGATAACATGGTATTGCTATAGGTTTTGAATCAAAAACTGATTCTTGTTTCGTTTGATTTTTGAAAATGATTCTTTCAGTTTTTTCGTTTTTTGAATTATGATTTTTTCGCATGAATCATTCCGATAGTTCAAATAGTATTTGTTGCAAAGGATCATTCCGATGGTTGAAACAACAAGTTGAGTGTCCGTAAGAGCTACATAAGTTGCAAAAGATCATTCTGATAGTTCAAGCAAGCACATGGTCCATAATAGTTACATTACTCTACCATCCTAACTAGCAAACTTATAGTAACCAGTGTTTTGCTGCTGGAGGCATCATCATGAAATGAGCGCTGACATCCTAGGAGATACACTGCTTGCTTCCATTTTAGGTGCTGGTTCCGACGGAATCTACAGAATGCGCTGAATGATGATGGACACAGTACGGTCATGGCGCTCTTTGAAAGTGATTAGAACAACGTTCTTTTCAACAAAGGATGCAGCTGATATGAAGTCTCTGAAAGAAGACTTTTCTATTACCATCCTGCCGTCATTTTTGGAGATGTAGTACGACGAAGGAGTGATGACATGGGTAGGTTCATCAGGAGCTTCAAGGGTCACCCTGCCATTGGTTGGCATGTCCACCCATCTCTTCAGTGTCGAGACAATGCTCCTCGGAATTTTCTAGAAGAAATCGAAATTAAATAGAAATTAAAATCGTTGATTTGTCACTTGGACAATAAAAGAATGGCTGAATATGGTGAGTGCACAAACATTAAGAAATTCCATATTGAAAGTAATATAATTCCTGGCATGTTCAGGTTTGTGTGTAAACAGATAAAACAACATATTAAGAGAACAACAAAAGTTTTGTTGTTTTAGGTTTGAATAAATAGGTTCTTTATAATTTTACATATGAGCAAAATACGTTTGGTATTTTAACAAGGACAGTTGTAACCAACCATGACGCAGTCTTTGGTGTTAGTGGGAGTCAATACGTGGACAAATGGACGGCAACGGATGAAAGTATCTCCGAAAAGGTGTTGTAGAAAGAATCGTGTCTCATCATAGGTAAGCTCAATATCCTTAGAGTAGACACAGCAGTGAACATGGTCGAAATCGTCAGAAGAAAGATCGTCGAGAGCTAGAAAAAGAAAAAGATTTTAAAGTTAATTAGATAAAGTTATATCCAACACAGGGTTAATATTATTCAGTTTGATTCATGCATATAAAATTACAGTGAAAGAAGATAAGTTTCTAATATAAAATACCTACCAACGTGGGGTAATGGAAGCAGCCTTTTGTCATCCCGATATGTTTGTAATTCGAGATTGAGACCCTCGCCTGGTAGTTCAAATTCTATGCGGTCTCCAGCACGAAGTTCATAATCAGCCGCAAAGATGTTCCACTCAGCCCGCAGAACTTTGTGTAGTTCGCCCTATGCTTAAACAAAGCATTGTAAGACCTTCCTTCATGTGTAAGAAGGGCTGGCCCTACCTGCTGTTTACGCAATTTTCTTGCTTCTTTCTTCCTCTCTTCAATGTATTCAGCGAGAAAAGCTCTGATATTACAAGGTACATACTAGAAAAAATAGTGCAAATAACAACCTGTAAGTATAAATTTGAACTCGCGTACTATTAATGTTAAAAGTTTTCTTAAATTGGATATGAATTTTTGATAAGAATTACAGATAACAACATAGTTGTATTATTAATTAATGGATACAGATTTTTGGCATATGTTGACTAAGTTTAATTAGAACTGAAGATGCATTATAGTAATCAAGGCATGGAACACTTCCCTAGAAAGAAAATAAAATTACCATATGAATCTATCATGAGAGCCACTTATGGATTGCCTACCAAAGATGGGAATACCTAGATCTATCCTTGCTTTTATGCCTAGGTAGGGGCGTTAAATGATAGCGCTTGTTGGGAGGCAACCCAATTTTCTTTTTAGTTTTTTGCTTTTTGCTTCTGTTTAGGAATAAATATTTGTTCTAGCCTCTGGTTAGATGTGTTTCTATGTTTTAATTAGTGTTTGTGCCAAGTTAAACCTATCGGATCTTCTTGGATGATAGTTATTTGATCTTGCAGAAAATTCCAGAAACTTTCTGTTCACGAAAATAATTTTTAAAAATGACCAGAACGTGATAAAATATTGATTCCAATTGCTGCTGATCAATAAACAAATTGTCTAAGTTGTCCTATTTTGGCACTGTTTGGAGTTCTAGAAGTTTGTGTTAGTTACAGATTACTAAAGACTGTTCTGTTTTTGACAGATTCTGTTTTTCATGTGTTGTTTGCCTATTTTAATGAATCTATGGCTAGTAAAATTGAACATATAAAAGATGAGCTAGTGCGCCCAACTAGCGGCACCAGCCACGTCTCCTTTTATTCGCCATGAACATAGTCGCGGAGAGAGATATGTCTCGAGCGCCCCATCGCCCCTCCTCTCGCCTCCGCCATCGCCTCCTCCCCTCTCCTCTCTCTCTCTCCCGTCTCCTCCCTCTCAACCCTAGCCGCCACCACCCACCCTCTACTGCTCCACCACGCACGCACCTCCCCTCTGGATCAGGTGCGGGCCGGCCGGTGCGCGCAGGTGGCGGCGCTCCGCTCGAGGGCAAAGGGAGGCAACAGCGGCGGTGGCCGCCGTGGACACCCATCTCTCTCCCCTGCAGACGAACCCCGCTGCAGGAGGCCGCCATGGAGGCCCGTCCCGAGCTCGCCTCGCCGCTCCTCCGGTGACCTTCGTTGCGCCTGGATCCGGGCGGATCCGATGATTCCCCGACGCACAGGCGAGCCCGCACGCGGCGCTAGGCGGAGGAGCCCTCCCATGGCGCCGGCGGCTTTGGAGATGAGGGCTGCACATAGGAAGAGGAGCAGCAGCAGCTCGAGGTCATTAAGGGTTTGCCTCTACCTCCTCCTCCCCCCTCCCCGCTCTTGACACATGTTTTTCCTGCTAAGTCCAGCAAGCAGTTTGAGCCCATTTGGTCTTCCATTAGTTCGCTTCTTACAGACCTTGTTTCCCTCTGCTCCTGCTACCTCTCCCTGCCCTTATATGCAAGATTGTACTCTGCAGCTGCTGGAATTGGCGGCACAAATCTCTTCCATTCCAGAACTACCAAACAATTTAACAGTACTTTTGATGTTTTTTGTAGCTATTGGCACCTTCAGGGAAGAGGTGCTGCTAACGGAAAGTATTCCCAATTTTTTTTAAGTTTTTATTTTGTACTGAGTTTTTGATAACTGACAGATTACTTGAAGAACATACCATCAGTTGCATGAAATTGATATTTTTTATATGTCTGCCAAGGGGAAACGTGTAGGTCCATAATTTGGATAATCCAGGGACTAATCATGTTTGTGATCTTCAGTGCATACAATCTTTCATCAGTTCTACTTATTATCCTGTCATGTGGCAAACTATATCGGTTGTGGTACTGCACTACAATCACAGGTGATATTTTTATCATACATCCAATCAGTTTGTGTATCAAAGTACACTGCTAATTCACTACATGTCGCACTTAGATTCAAATCCTTACTTAACATGGGTGAAAGGAATAACAAACACATAAATATAAAATAGTGGTTCTTTCACAACATGTTTTTACAGTTATACATAATGAATTAAGGCAGTATACAAGAGTGCCCTAAAAAGATGTCGGATTCAAAGTGTTGTTGAAAAATCCATGCTTGGGTGGAAGTAATGTTGGATAAGTAGTGGCATGAGGGAGCACATGATGATAGCTAAACATAATAGAAGGGGAATCAGGAATGGAGGCAGTTTTTATTGCTCGGGAAGAAAAACTGAATATGTTGCAACAGAGAAAGTCGTCCCATATATTATTCGGGAAATGTAGATGGATGCCAAGATGGATAAGCTGGTAAAAGAGGAACATACAAGACACTAATGTTATGCAGAATCTTTCAAGAAGTTACCAAACTGTAATATGGTTGTGATACCAATATTTAAAATCTTCGGGTTTCCAGTGTGTGTATTCGAATAAACAGAGGTAGTTCTCTGTTGGAAACTATTTTTCCCATGATTAGTTGAGACACCTAATCAAAAAATTATAGAAGAAACAAAGTCTGGTACTTTCAGTAAAATACATTTTCTCTCTCACACCATTACAATTGTGTATTGTACATAATAAACTTTTATTAATGCTTTAGTAAGCTATATGATCCAAATTTTTTTTTTTCATCTCACACTGTTACCATTTTGTATTATTCTCTATGATAAGAACTCACAACACTTGACTGTCCCTGTTAAACCTATGGTGTCATTGTGCTTATATATAAGTTTTTTAATAATACCAAAGAATAAATACATCCATCCACATCTCTTATTGATTCTCTACTTCCTAGGTATTTTCGGCATCAAATCTATAGCACATGGCATATCTACATGTTGTTTACATTCAGATTTTGGTGTTCAAATTATGGTTTGGTTGCAGTACTTAATAAAGCTTAGTAGGCTCATTATTGGTTACTAATTTACACATGTGGTTGCAGCATGTCTAATTTGGTGCCCATTTGACTGCACATAAATTTCATCATATCCAATTTCCACATGTGATTTGTTTTTTCGTCGGGCTATAATGACTTAAGGAGAAGTTCCTAGAGCCAACTGTTACTAGAAACTTTCAGGAAGAAATTAGGATTCTGTGATAATTGTAGTTGAGATCAATTTACGGGCTTTCACCTGCTTCACAAGTTCTCATGAATTTGGTTAATTTTGAAGAGTCATAGAAAGAAGCTTTTTAGATTATCCCAAAGAGTAAAACTATTTAGTAATCTGGACTGAGTGGCAAGTCTGTGCATGGATTTGGAGTAAGTGACTTGAAAACTATTTAGTATCTACATATCTCTAGGCTCACACTGAAGTCGTCCTTCGCCCTGTTGAATTCCAAGCATTTCATCTATCACAACGCCATGACTCCTCTTCAGTCTCTCATTGGTATACTCAATTATATGATAAGAGAAAATATATTTAGATGTCACCAAAATAATTACAAATGAACAATTCAAGTCATATACCAGGAGTATTGTGTTTGCTATTGTCTGCTCATATCTTCAGATGTCAAATTTCAGGCATGTCTCCGTAAAAATGTATTATACAGTGGGACGGAAGGAGTACTTTATTAGGATTTTTGTACAACATCAAAATTAATGGTTCACTGCTTTGTTTTCCCTCGATGTTGATTTCATCTATATATATCACTCACTTGGCTATTAGTATTATCTGTTACATCATGCATGGCTTCTATATCTTATTTTTGTTTGACCTTCGACCATTCTCCTTATTGATTTTCACCATTCATAGGTGTCATGTAGGAAATAGAAATATCTTTGTATTTTTTTACAGGAAGCATGGCTGACCTCTGTATTTTTTTTAAGTTTGCATTGTTGCACATCTCACTACTTGTGTTATGCTGTAAGAAAATGAGATGTAAGCACATGTATTGGCTAGACCATCTAGATCTTTCAAATATGTGCTGCAAGAGACATTGAAAGACAAATATTGTTTCTCCCCCAGCTCGTTTTTTTCTACACTGTTCTTGTATCCGTTCCATCAGTTCTTATAGGGCCTGCAGATCAGCTCAGTTTATATATGTCTTTACTCCTGAACATAATTTAATGACGTTCATTCTTTCAGCTTACGAAAATTTGTGTCTTAATTATGAATTCTCGCACATCATTTTATTTGGTAGAGGAAATAGCATGCCTTTATCCAATTATTCTGAGCCTGCCACTCCTTGCACTACCTTACTGGGATCATGTTAATTGATAATTAGTTGATGGATACGATAAATTCCTAGGTCTAATATGCCATCTGGTGCTTGATATTGTTATTGTATTAACTAGGCGAGATGTTCATTTGCATTCGCAGTTGTGTAGTCCCAAGAAATCGTGTAAGTTTCATTTGATTATTCAAGTTTTGGTAAATGGCTTATTAGAACCAATGTGTCAATTAGCTAGGGCCGCCGGTTCCTCTTCCCTTTTGGTTAGACCTCCCCCACATGAGCTCTGCAATCCCTTGCTCTGCCACTTCTGCTCCTCATATGCATTTTTGTTTGTGCAATTTTACATCTTGGTGTTTTTCTATCCAGTGACTTGGAAGCATATTGCCCATGCGTGGTGCCCCAATAGCACGATATTATTTCAGTTCCGAGTTCATGTTTTTCCTAGAGACATGGTCATAGATACAAAAGTTTAACTTCCAAAACAGAGGTAGCAGTATGATTATTGTCCGTGGCTGAAATTGATATTTGTTTCGTTGTTAACAAGAAGAGATCGTTCGTCTCGTGCAAATGCCTACCCTGTTGATCTGTTAATGCCAACTGCAGAAGTGTCTGATCCTAGCTACCGATGATCTAATTTGTGGCATTATTACCTTAAGAAAATATTTGCATTGAATTTCCTTTATATATAAGGGGTATAAGTTCTTACCAAATGTACTCAAATATATGGTTATTGAAAAAATGAAAATATTTTCAACACGAACATGGTTTTAAACGGGTCTTTGCGCCATTTGGCGCAACTGGTCAGCTAGTAGTTTAAAAACCATAGAGAAGTTGGAATACAGTAGGTTTAACACCAATATAAATAAAGAATGAGTTCATTACATTACCTTGAAGTGGTCTTCTGTTTTCTTTCGCTAACGGAGCTCACGAGATTTTCTGCTGAGTTTTGTGTTGTGAAGTTTTCAAGTTTTGGGTGAAAGATTTGATGGATTATGGAACAAGGAGTGGCAAGAGCCTAAGCTTGGGGATGCCCATGGCACCCCCAAGATAATCTAAGGACACCTAAAAGCCAAAGCTTGGGGATGCCCCGGAAGGCATCCCCTCTTTCGTCTACTTCCATCGGTAACTTTACTTGGAGCTATATTTTTATTCACCACATGATATGTGTTTTGCTTGGAGCGTCTTGTATGATTTGAGTCTTTGCTTTTTAGTTTACCACAATCATCTTTGCTGTACACAAATTTTGAGAGAGACACACATGATTTGGAAATTATTAGAATACTCTATATGCTTCAGTTATATCTTTTGAGTTATATTGTTTTTGCTCTAGTACTTCACTTATATCTTTTAGAGCACGGTGGTGGATTCGTTTTATAGAAACTATTATTCTCTCATCCTCCACTTAGATTATTTTGAGAGTCTCAAATAGGATGATAATTTGCTTAAATAATCCTAATATGCTAGGTATTCAAGAATAGTAAAAACTTTCTTATGAGTGTTTTGAATACTAAGAGAAGTTTGATGCTTTTTTTGAGACATGGAGGTAGTGATATTAAAGTTGTGCTAGTTGAGTAGTTGTGAATTTTAGAAATACTTGTGTTGAAGTTTGCAAGTCCCGTAGCATGCACGTATGGTAAACGTTATGTAACAAATTTGAAACATGAGGTGTTCTTTGATTGTCCTCCTTATGAGTGGCGGTCGGGGACGAGCGATGGTCTTTTCCTACCAATCTATCCCCCTAGGAGCATGCGCGTAGTGCTTGGTTTTTGATGACTTGTAGATTTTTGCAATAAGTATGTGAGTTCTTTATGACTAATGTTGAGTCCATGGATTATACGCACTCTCACCTTTCCATCATTGCTAGCCTCTTCGGTACCATGCATTGCCCTTTCTCACATTGAGAGTTGGTGCAAACTTCGCCGGTGCATCCAAACCCCGTGATATGATACGCTCTTTCACACATAAAACTCCTTATATCTTCCTCAAAACAACCACCATACCTACCTATTATGGCATTTCCATAGCCATTCCGAGATATATTGCCATGCAACTTTCCACCGTTCCGTTTATCATGACACGGTCATCATTGTCATATTGCTTTGCATGATCATGTAGTTGACATAGTATTTGTGGCAAAGCCACTGTTCATAATTCTTTCATACATGTCACTCTTGGTTCATTGCATATCCCGGTACACCGCCGGAGGCATTCATATAGAGTCATACTTTGTTCTAGTATCGAGTTGTAATCATTGAGTTGTAAATAAATAGAAGTGTGATGATCATAATTTTCTAGAGCATTGTCCCAAGTGAGGAATAAAAAAACGAGAGAGAAAGGCCATAAAAAAAGAGAAGGCCCAAAAAAATGAGAGAAAAAGAGAGAAGGGACAATGTTACTATCCTTTTACCACACTTGTGTTTCAAAGTAGCACCATAATCTTCATGATAGAGAGTCTCTTGTTTTGTCAATTTCATATACTAATGGGAATTTTTCATTATAGAACTTGGCTTGTATATTCCAACAATGGGCCTCCTCAAGTGCCCTAGGTCTTCGTGAGCAAGCAAGTTGGATGCACACCCACTTAGTTTCTTTTGTTGAGCTTTCATATATTTATAGCTCTAGTGCATCGGTTGCATGGCAATCCCTACTCCTTGCATTAACATCAATCGATGGGCATCTCCATAGCTCATTGATTAGCCTCATTGATGTGAGACTTTGTCCTTTTTGTCTTCTCCACATAACCCCCATCATTATATTCTATTCCACCCATAGTGCTATATCCATGGTTCACGCTCATGTATTGCGTGAAGGTTGAAAAAGTTTGAGATTACTAAAGTATGAAACAATTGCTTGTCTTGTCATCGGGGTTGTGCATGATGAGAGCATTCCTGTGTGACGAAAATGGAGCATGACTAAACTATATGATTTTGTAGGGATGAACTTTCTTTGGCCATGTTATTTTGAGAGGACATAATTGCCTAGTTAGTATGCTTGAAGTATTATTATTTTATGTCAATATTGAACTTTTATCTTGAATCTTTCGGATCTGAATATTCATACCACAATTAATAAGAATTACATTGAAATTATGCCAAGTAGCATTCCACATCAAAAATTCTGTTTTTATCACTTACCTACTCGAGGACGAGCAGGAATTAAGCTTGGGGATGCTTGATACGTCTCCAACGTATCTATAATTTTTGATTGCTCCATGCTATATTATCTTCTGTTTTGGACATTATTGGGCTTTATTATGCACTTTTATATTATTTTTGGGACTAACCTATTAACCGGAGGCCCAGCCCAGAATTGCTGTTTTTTTTGCCTATTTCAGAGTTTCAAACGGAATGAAACCTTCGGGAACGTGATTTTCGGAACGAACATGATCCAGATGACTTGGACCCTACGTCAAGAAAGCTACCAGGAAGCCACGAGGTAGGGGGCGCGCCTACCCCCTGGGCACGCCCTCCACCCTCGTGGGCCCCACGTTGCTCCACCGACGTACTCCTTCCACCTATATATACCTACGTACCCCCAAATGATCAGATACGCAGCTAAAAACCTAATTCCACCGCCGCAACCTTCTGTATCCGTGAGATCCCATCTTGGGGCCTGTTCCGGAGCTCCGCCGGAGGGGGCATCTATCATGGAGGGCTTCTACATCAACTCCACAGCCTCTCCGATGAAGTGTGAGTAGTTTACCTTAGACCTTCGGGTCCATAGTTATTAGCTAGATGGCTTCTTCTCTCTTTTTGGATCTCAATACAATGTTCTCCCCCTCTCTTGTGGAGATCTTTTCGTTGTAATCTTCTTTTGCGGTGTGTTTGTTGAGACCGATGAATTGTGGGTTTATGATCAAGTTTATCTATGAACAATATTTGAATCTTCTGAATTCTTTTATGTATGATTGGTTATCTTTGCAAGTCTCTTTGAATTATCAGTTTGGGTTGGCCTACTAGATTGATCTTTCTTGCAATGGGAGAAGTGCTTAGCTTTGGGTTCAATCTTGCGGTGTCCTTTCCCAGTGACAGTAGGGGCAGCAAGGCACGTATTGTATTGTTGCCATCGAGGATAAAAAGATGGGGTTTATATCATATTGCATGAGTTTATCCCTCTACATCATGTTATCTTGCTTAAAGCGTTACTCTGTTCTTATGAACTTAATACTCTATATGCATGCTAGATAGCGGTCGATGTGTGGAGTAATAGTAGTAGATGCAGGCAGGAGTCGTTCTACTTGTTTCGGACGTGATGCCTATATACATGATCATGCCTAGATATTCTCATAACTATGCTCAATTCTGTCAATTGCTCAACAGTAATTTGTTGACCCACCGTAAATACTTATGCTCTCGAGAGAAGCCACTAGTGAAACCTATGGCCCCCGGGTCTATTTTCCATCATATTAATCTTCCAACACTTAGCTATTTCTAACGCCTTTTTTATTTTACTTTCTTTACTTTGCATCTTTATCACAAAAATACCAAAAATATTATCTTATCATATATCTATCAGATCTCACTCTCGTAAGTGACTGTGTAGGGATTGACAACCCCTTATCATGTTGGTTGCGAGGATTTATTCATTTGTGTAGGTGCGAGGGACTCGTGTGTAGCCTCCTACTGGATTGATACCTTGGTTCTCAAAAACTGAGGGGAAATACTTACGCTACTTTGCTGCATCACCCTTTCCTCTTCAAGGGAAAACCAACGCAGTGCTCAAGAGCTAGCAGGGCACCACGAGGAAGCCCTCGCTCGCTCGCATCCAGGGGTGCACGCAGCCGGGCGCAGGGAGGCCGGGGTCGACGGAGGCGACCACTTGGGTGGCGGCCGGAGTTCGGGCGTAAGCGGGCAGCGGTGCTACGGGGCACGGGCGAGCTAGCAAAAGGGATAGCCGGCCTCCTGGTGGCACGACGAGCTCGTTGCCGTGCTCTGCAACGACGGGCACGGGCTGCAATGGTGGCGCATGACAAGGCAGGCGGCGGCGGAGCTCGGCCATGGCGGCAGCGCTAGCTAGAGGTCGAGCGAAGCAACGAGGTTAGGGTAGGGGAAAGAGGGGCTCACGGAGGACTCGTAGAGAAGCTCAGAGTGCTCGGGGAGGTCCTGTAGCTCCTGAATCAATGGCGAGGATCCGCGGCGACTGACGAGGGGAACAGCGGTGTTGGCGAGGCATCAGGGCGTCCGGCGTTGCGTGGCTCAGCGAGGGGGTCGAGGACGAAGTGGCGGAGCTTCTGGGCGTCGAGAGAGGTTCAGGAGGAGGCGGTGGCTACGGTGAACGGCGTCGGTGGCGACGAGCCCCGCTCGGTGGTGAGAGAGAGAGGGATCCAGGGGAGGGGAAGGACGAGGGAAGCGAGGGAGAGGACCAGGGGGCTATGTGTCGACGTCCAGAGAGGGCCAGAGCGAAGCGGCAAGCAGGAGGTGGCGCGGCGCGTACGCGCGGGCGGCGGCCACACGCCCTCATGCCCTCTGGCACGAGGTAGAGCACGACTGGCAGAGCCAGGTAGGCTGGGCCGGCTAGAGGAGTTGGGCCGGGTAAGTGGGCTGCCAGGTAAACTCTCTCTCTCTCTCTGTTCTTCCCTTTCTGTTTTTGTTTTCTATTTTGTTCTGTTTGTTTGATTTGGTTTAACTACCAAAGCACTTTATAAACTTCTGAAATTCAATATGTGGACTTAGGGAACTAGTCCAGAGCCACATACAAACTTTCAAAAAAATTGGACCAATATTTAATATATAATAAATATAAGTCTAATGCAAATAATTATTAGATTAACTCAAATTCCCAAAATAAATATTTCTGACATTCCAAAAATACTGGTTTTAATTTTACCTCTTGCCAATATTTTCATAAAATAACAGTAACATTTTCTTGGACTTATTTGAGAAGATTTTAGTGTTGATAATTTTTAAAATGTTTCTGAGGTTTTGAAAATTCCCTCAATTCAAATTTCAGATAAGATTAGACATGATACATGGATGCAATGTCACTAATTACAAACATGAATCTAGGGCTGTGGCAAGAAATCGAGTCTAATTAAATTAAATATTTATATTAAACTTTTATACATGTTTAAAACTCACTATTAACTGCGAGCGGTTACTTCTTTTTTATATTTACTTACGATAATTATGCTCAATATAAATAATAGTATTTTCTGCTAGTTGTAATGTGTGTCATTAAAATATGTGCACGCCCTACGCTAAATTTGATTAGTTTCTTTCTATTCAATAGATTGCACCATAAAATAATACTTAAACTTAACCCCTCTAACCATAAGAAAATAGACTACATAAAATTGCATGTTTCATGGATTAATTTGTGACACTCACATGACCATAGTATATACGTATATCTCTGTGTGTGTGTGTGTCTTTAAAAGTCAGAACTATCCTGATAGCGGCTTCTAGTAAACTATTAGGTATACATAGAGAAAAAAATATCTCGTAGATATGTTTACAACATCCCAAATCTTTGGCCACATCTCACATCTTCATCGTATCTCGCATGTGGAAAGTGCATGGATGTACCTACCGGGATCGTGGAACCTGGAGGCAACATCATATTATGAATTTGATTTGGTGGTAGAAGTTGGATAAGTCGTTCTAAGTTTCTGGCTGCGGTTCGATTGGAAACATTAGTATGCTAGTATGCATTGTGACCAACTGCTCAAGTGAGATTCTTGTGTCATCTATGTGGAGATAAATTTGAGCCGTCATTCGTCGATAGCGTAATGCAAATTTTAGTATCGATCTAATCTTGTCTATTTACATACCAGTAATGGTTGAACTTGAAACTATGTGAGGAATTGTAGAGAATTATTTGGTAAACATGAATTAAAAGCTCTAACTATTAGCTGTTGTACAAGAAAATCGAAGCCCTGCTTTGTCCCTAGTAGTGTTATTTTGCTCGTATGAAGAATTCGTGATGAGTTAGTGAGTTGCGAGTGACACAAGTGTATCTTAGTTTTTTTCTTGTTTTATTAACAACATTTATGTTCCTTGCTCATGTGCTCTGTGCTTCTTATTGCAGTTGTTTGATCTTTTGCTGATACAAATATTTGAGCTGTTATTTGGCATTCTTTACGGTGCCAACCAAAGGCTGGATCAAACAACAGTTCACCTTTGAAGCTCTCAGTGTCTTTGATGGGTCACATTAAAGCAGTCAATTGTGTGGACTGGTCAACGGGCCATGGTATGTAGGTATTCTCTGTACTTTGATTTGCTTTTTTTTTTGCTTCGACTTATGTTTACCAAATTATAAGTAAACACACTTAGAAATGAGATGTGTAAGGCGCTCTCTAGGATTATGTGTTACATTTTCTTTGCAGGATTCTTGCTTTCTGGTTTTTGATTCACAATAAATATTATATTATGAAAAATCGGTCATCTAACATGATATGAGTATGGATATTAACTAGTGAAAAAAGGACATCCAATATATGTCGTGATAATGACATCATTTCTAAATTTAATGATATAACCTCGCAAAGTATCTATAGATATCAATTGCTATACTCACTCTATGATTCCATTCTCTTCTCTCACTAGGAAAAAGTCTAATAATGTTCACTATACACGAGAACAAAGCTGGAAAGATTCTAACAGATCTGCGAATGTTTTATCCGATTCGTGATCATATATAAAAATCACGCACGATGTCTCAAATTCGCGAGCAATTTTCGAATCCATGGACTTTCAAATACATGAATAATTTGTGAACTAGGGGAACAATTTTACAATTCATGAACATTTTCTGAAATTCAAGAAAAATTTCAATTTATGAAGAATTTAAATCATATTTTATTTTGAAAATTTGAAGCACTTTGAGAAATGTGCAAACATATGATTATTTTATGAACATTTCTTGCAATTGAGAAAGAACGAAAGTACAAAAGCAAAAATAATAATAATAAGCCCGGCTCACCCCGCATATGGGCTGGCCAAAAGCACGCGTGGGGGGCGGGGGTGTACTTAAACCTGATTATATGGCGGGCTGGGCTGGGTTTCGGGCTGGGCTTCAAAAAGCCAGAAACCCAAACTTCAAGTCCCAGCTGGTCCAAATCCCGAAAGTACACACTTTCTCAAGCTCGAGCCTCAGCCAAATATAGGCCCGAAGCCCGAAAGTCTAGCTCGAATGGTGTTTATCAATGTTGTTAGTTGTAAGCCCGACCTGAATATTGAAAGCCCAACCAAATACTATTTCTCAGTATTGTTACGAAAGCCCGAGCCTAGGCGAAATGTACATTGGGCTGCAAAACAAGGCCCGAGCGCGGCCTGGATTTTTCGGGCCAGGCTCGGGTCGGGCTACCCACAGGTTTAGGTGCATGTTTCCTCACTTTTCCCCGCATAGGTCAGGGAATAGGAGGTCTCCGGCAAATACGCACACACGTCAAATGGATGCGAAGACGGTCACAAGGAAGGTGACTTGGGCAGGCCAGCTAGGGGTGTTGTTTCGTTCCCTGGTTCCTGTTGCGTCTTTTTGCGTGGTTTTTGTGTTTGGCTTCTGAACTGTTTTTTTTCTTAGTTGGATTCTTCATTCTTTCCCCTTTTGTTTTCATTGTCCATTTTTCCTCTTTTGTTGTGCTTTTACTCTATGCATTTTCTCCTTTTCCCAACACCGTGTATGAACATTTGTCCTTTGTGTCTGAGCGTTTTTGAATAATACAAGGTGATTTTTTTGAACAATTCATGGTGAACACTTTTTTAATACACAATGAATATTTTTAGTTCATTTACAAAAAATTATCTTTATATGTTTTAAATACACAATGAGCATTTTTTTACTTTTAAAAATACATGGTTAAGTTTATTAATACATGATGAACATTTCTGAAACATGGTGAAAATTTTCATTAATGCACAATTAACCTTTTTTTAATTACGTGATGACAACTTTTAAATACTCCCTCTGTAAACTAATATAAGAGCGTTTAGATAACTAAATTAGTGATATAAATACATGATGAACTTTTTAAAATTAGTGGCAAACCTTTTAAATTCACGATGAACATTTTTAAGATACACGGCGAACAATTTTGCTTTAAATTTACGGTTATCATTGTTTTGAACACATGATGAACATTTTTTAAAAGCCTCACTTATCTAGAAAAATGTTCATAAATCGACTTGTTCATCGTAAGAGAAAAAACTATGACCAGCAGTATGAATGCATTGCACACGCCTGAATTTCACTTCAGTTTCAGTTCACGGATCTGAAAATTGAGTTGAAGTAAAATCACACTATCTTTATCATGCCAATCGTCTCGAACAGCTGCAGTTGTTCGGCTGACAAATCGACTTGGTTAAATTACTTGATTCATAATAACTTCTTATACAAAACACACACTGAAATTACAAAATCTTGATAAAGCAACACACCAACACACCCTCACACTCGCCTGACACAGCGACACACACGCACATCTGTTATTCTGAACTCCCAACTCTGCAGTGCAGATAATAAACGGGGCTTCGCGGGAATGGCAGAAGACCTAACGATACCCACGCATGCAAACCAATCATAATTAGCACCGTCCACCACTCACTGATCACCAACCCGCTGATGATGAGATTTCATCACTGGGCAGGACGGGGGGGGGGGTAGAACTGACTCAGTGGTGCCCGTGGTATCCACCAGCCGCCGCCACCGCTACCGTAGGTGGGCGTGGGAGGGACGGGGTGGTAGTCCGGGTGGGGCTGCGGCTTCGGCTCCGGCTTGGGCACGGGGCCGTAGTCCGGGTGGGGCTGGGGCTTGAGCTCCGGCTTGGGCGGCACGGGCTTCTTGTGGTGGAAGTGCTTGATGACGTGCTCCTTGATCGGCCCGCACAGGGTCATGGACGCGCACTCCAGCGATGCCGCGGACATAATTGCTTAGTTAGTATGCTTGAAGTATTATTATTTTTATGTCAATATTGAACTTTTATCTTGAATCTTTCGGATCTGAATATTCATACCACAATTAATAAAAATTACATTGAAATTATGCCAAGTAGCATTCCACACCAAAAATTCTGTTTTTATCATTTACCTACTCGAGGACGAGCAGGAATTAAGCTTGGGGATGCTTGATACGTCTCCAACGTATCTATAATTTTTGATTGCTCCATGCTATATTATCTTCTGTTTTGGACATTATTGGGCTTTATTATGCACTTTTATATTATTTTTGGGACTAACCTATTAACCGGAGGCCCAGCCCAGAATTGCTGTTTTTTGCTTATTTCAGAGTTTCGCAGGATATCAAACGGAGTCCAAACGGAATGAAACCTTCAGAAACGTGATTTTCGGAACAAACATGATCCAGATGACTTGGACCCTACGTCAAGAAAGCTACCAGGAAGCCACGAGGTAGGGGGCGCTCCTACCCCCTGGGCGCGCCCTCCACCCTCGTGGGCCCCACGTTGCTCCACCGACGTACTCCTTCCTCCTATATATACCTACGTACCCCCAAACGATCAGATATGCAGCTAAAAACCTAATTTCACCGCCGCAACCTTCTGTATTCGTGAGATCCCATCTTGGGGCCTGTTTCGGAGCTCCGCCGGAGGGGGCATCGATCACGGAGGGCTTCTACATCAACACCATAGGCTCTCCGATGAAGTGTGAGTAGTTTACCTCAGACCTTCGGGTCCATAGTTATTAGCTAGATGGCTTCTTCTCTCTTTTTCGATCTCAATACAATGTTCTCCCCCTCTCTTGTGGAGATCTATTCGATGTAATCTTCTTTTGTGATGTGTTTGTGGAGACCGATGAATTGTGGGTTTATGATCAAGCTTATCTATGAACAATATTTGAATCTTCTGAATTCTTTTATGTATGATTGGTTATCTTTGCAAGTCTCTTCGAATTATCAGTTTGGGTTGGCCTACTAGATTGATCTTTCTTGCAATGGGAGAAGTGCTTAGCTTTGGGTTCAATCTTGCGGTGTCCTTTTCCAGTGACAGTGGGGGCAGCAAGGCACGTAATGTATTGTTGCCATCGAGGATAACAAGATGGGGTTTATATCATATTGCATGAGTTTATCCCTCTACATCATGTCATCTTGCTTAAAGCGTTACTCTGTTCTTATGAACTTAATACTCTAGACGCATGCTGGATAGCGGTCGATGTGTGGAGTAATAGTAGTAGATGCAGGCAGGAGTCGGTCTACTTGTTTCGGACGTCATGCCTATATACATGATCATGCCTAGATATTCTCATAACTATGCTCAATTCTGTCAATTGCTCAACAGTAATTTGTTCACCCACCGTAAATACTTATGCTCTCGAGAGAAGCCACTAGTGAAACCTATGGCCCCCGGGTCTATTTTCCATCATATTAATCTTCCAACACTTAGCTATTTCTAGCGCCGTTTTTATTTTACTTTCTTTACTTTGCATCTTTATCACAAAAATACCAAAAATATTATCTTATCATATCTATCAGATCTCACTCTCGTAAGTGACCGTGTAGGGATTGACAACCCCTTATCATGTTGGTTGCGAGGATTTATTCGTTTGTGTAGGTGCGAGGGACTCGTGTGTAGCCTCCTACTGGATTGATACCTTGGTTCTCAAAAACTGAGGGGAAATACTTACGCTACTTTGCTGCATCACCCTTTCCTCTTCTAGGGAAAACCAACGCAATGCTCAAGAGGTAGCAGGGCACCATGAGGAAGCCCTCGCTCGCCCGCATCCAGGGGTGCATGCAGCTGGGCGCAGGGAGGCCGGGGTCGACGGCGGCGACCACTTGGGCGGCGGCCGGAGTTCGGGCGCAAGCGGGCAGCGGTGCTACGGGGCACGGGCGAGCTAGCAAAAGGGATAGCCGGCCTCCTGGAGGCACGACGAGCTCGTTGCCATGCTCTCCAACGACGGGCGCGGGCTGCAATGGTGGCGCATGACAAGGCAGGCGGCGGCGGAGCTCGGCCATGGCGGCAGCGCTAGCTAGAGGTCGAGCGAAGCAACGAGGTTAGGGTAGGGGAAAGAGGGGCTCACGGAGGACTTGTAGAGAAGCTCAGAGTGCTCGGGGAGGTCCTGTAGTTCCTGAATCAACGGCGAGGATCCGCGGCGACCGACGAGGGGAACGACGGTGTTGGCGAGGCTTCAGGGCGTCCGGCGTTGCGTGGCTCAGCGAGGGGGTCGAGGACGAAGTGGCGGAGCTTCTGGGCGCGGAGAGAGGTTCAGGAGGAGGCGGTGGCTACGGTGAACGGCGTCGGTGGCGACGAGCCCCGCTCGGTGGTGAGAGAGAGAGAGGGATCCAGAGGAGGGGAAGGACGAGGGGAGCGAGGGAGAGGGCCAGGGGGCTACGTGTCGACGTCCAGAGAGGGCCAGAGCGAAGCGGCAAGCAGGAGGTGGCGCGGTGCGTACGCGTGGGCGGCGGCCACACGCCCTCGTGCCCTCTGGCACGAGGTAGAGGACGACTGGCAGAGCCAGGTAGGCTGTGCCGGCTAGAGGAGTTGGGCCGGGTAAGTGGGCTGCCAGGTAAATTCTCTCTCTCTCTCTTCTTCCCTTTCTGTTTTTGTTTTCTATTTTGTTCTGTTTGTTTGATTTGGTTTAACTACCAAATCACTTTATAAACTTCTGAAATTCAATATGTGGACTTAGGGAACGAGTCCAGAGCCACATACAAACTTTCAAAATTTTTGAACCAATATTTAATATAATAAATATAAGTCTAATGCAAATAATTATTAGATTAACTCAAATTCCCAAAACAAATATTTCTGACAATCCAAAAATACTGGTTTTAATTTTACCTCTTTCCAATATTTTCATAAAATAACAGGAACATTTTCTTGGACTTATTTGAGAAGGTTTTAGTGTTGATAATTTTTAAAATGTTTCTGAGGTTTTGAACATTCCCTCAATTCAAATTTCTGATAAAATTAGACATGATGCATGGATGCAATGCCACTAATTACAAACATGAATCTAGGGCGGTGACAAGAAATCGAGTCTAATTAAATTGAATATTTGTATTAAACTTTTATACATGTTTAAAACTCACTATTAACTGCGAGCGGTTACTTCTTTTTTATATTTACTTACGATAATTATGCTCAATATAAATAATAGTATTTTCTGCTAGGTTGTAATGTGTGTCATTAAAATATGTGCATGCCCTACGCTAAATTTGATTAGTTTCTTTCTATTCAATAGATTGCACCATAAAATAATACTTAAACTTAACCCCTCTAACCATAAGAAAATAGACTACATAAAATTGCATGTTTCATGGATTAATTTGTGACACTCACATGACCATGGTATATACGTATATCTCTCTCTGTGTGTGTGTGTGTCTTTAAAAGTCAGAAATATCCTGATAGCGGCTTCTAGTAAACTATTAGGTATACATAGAGAAAAAAATATCTCGTAGATATGTTTACAACATCCCAAATCTTTGGCCACATCTCACATCTTCATCGCATCTCGCATGTGGAAAGTGCATGGATGTACCTACCGGGATCGTGGAAGGTGGAGGCAACATCATATTATGAATTTGATTTGGTGGTAGAAGTTGGATAAGTCGTTCTAAGTTTCTGGCTGCGGTTCGATTGGAAACATTAGTATGCTAGTATGCATTGTGACCAACTGCTCAAGTGAGATTCTTGTGTCATCTATATGGAGATAAAATTGAGCCGTCATTCGTCGATAGCGTAATGCAAATTTTAGTATCGATCTAATCTTGTCTATTTACATACCTGTAATGGTTGAACTAGAAACTATGTGAGGAATTGTGGAGAATTATTGGGTAAACATGAATTAAAAGCTCTAACTGTTAGCTGTTGTGCAAGAAAATCGAAGCCCTGCTTTGTCCCTAGTAGTGTTATTTTGCTCGTGAGTTGCGAGTGACACAAGTGTATCTTAGTTTTTTTCTTGTTTTATTAACAACATTTATGTTCCTTGCTCATGTGCTTTGTGCTTCTTATTTCAGTTGTTTGATCTTTTGCTGATACAAATATTTGAGCTGTTATTTTGCATTCTTTACGGTGCCAACCAAAGCCTGGATCAAACAACAGTTCACCTTTGAAGCTCTCAGTGTCTTTGATGGGTCACATTAAAGCAGTCAATTGTGTGGACCGGTCAATGGGCCATGGTATGTAGGTATTCTCTGTACTTTGATTTTCTTTGATTTGCTTGGACTTATGTTTACCAAATTATAAGTAAACACACTTAGAAATGAGATGTGTAAGGCGCTCTCTAGGATTATGTGTTACATTTTCTTTGCAGGATTCTTGCTTTCTGGTTTTTGATTCACAATAAATGTTATATTATGAAAAATCGGTCATCTAACATGATATTTTATGGATATTAACTAGTGAAAAAAGGACATCCAATACATGTCGTGATAATGACATCATTTCTAAATTTAATGATATAAACCTCGCAAAGTATCTATAGATATCAATTGCTATACTCACTCTATTATTCCATTCTCAAATTCGCGAGCAATTTTCGAATCCATGGACTTTCAAATACATGAATAATTTGTGAACTAGGGGAACAATTTTACAATTCATGAACATTTTCTGAAATTCAAGAAAATTTTCAATTTATGAAGAATTTAAATCATATAATATTTTGAAAATTTGAAGCACTTTGAGAAATGTGCAAACATATGATTATTTTATGAACATTTCTTGCAATTGAGAAAGAACGAAAGTACAAAAGCAAAAATAATAATAATAAGCCCGGCTCACCCCGCATATGGGCCGGCCAAAAGCACGCGTGGGGGGCGGGGGTGCACTTAAACCTGATTATATGGCGGGCTGGGCTTCAAAAAGCCAGAAACCCAAACTTCAAGCCCCAGCTGGTCCAAATCCCGAAAGTACACACTTTCTCAAGCTCGAGCCTCAGCCAAATATAGGCCCGAAGCCCGAAAGTCTAGCTCGAATGGTGTTTATCAATGTTGTTAGTTGTAAGCCCGACCTGAATATTGAAAGCCCAACCAAATACTATTTCTCAGTATTGTTACAAAAGCCCGAGCCTAGGTGAAATGTACATTGGGCTGCAAAACAAGGCCCCAGCGTGGCCTGGATTTTTCGGGCCAGGCTCGGGTCGGGGTACCCACAGGTTTAGGTGCATGTTTCCTCACTTTTCCCCGCGTAGGTCAGGGAATAGGAGGTCTCCGGCAAATACGCACACACGTCAAATGGATGCGAAGACAGTCACAAGCAAGGTGACTTGGGCAGGCCAGCTAGGGGTGTTGTTTCGTTCGCTGGTTCCTGCTGCGTCTTTTTGCGTGGTTTTTGTGTTTGGCTTCTGAACTGTTTTTTTTCTTAGTTGGATTCTTCATTCTTTCCTTTTTTTTCATTGTCCATTTTTCCTCTTTTGTTGTTCTTTTACTCTATGCATTTTCTCCTTTTCCCCACACCGTGTATGAACGTTTGTCCTTTGTGTCTGAGCGTTTTTGAATAATACAAGGTGATTTTTTTGAACAATTCATGGTGAATATTTTTTTAATACACAATGAATATTTTTAGTTCATTTACAAAAAAATATCTTTATATGTTTTAAATACACAATGAGCATTTTTTTACTTTTAAAAATACATGGTTAAGTTTATTAATACATGATGAACATTTCTGAAACATGGTGAAAATTTTCATTAATGCACAATTAACCTTTTTTTAATTACGTGATGACAACTTTTAAATACTCCCTCTGTAAACTAATATAAGAGCGTTTAGATAACTAAATTAGTGATATAAATACATGATGAACTTTTTAAAATTAGTGGCAAACCTTTTAAATTCACGATGAACATTTTTAAGATACACGGCGAACAATTTTGCTTTAAATTTACGGTTATCATTGTTTTGAACACATGATGAACATTTTTTAAAAGCCTCACTTATCTAGAAAAAATGTTCATAAATCGACTTGTTCATCGTAAGAGAAAAAACTATGACCAGCAGTATGAATGCATTGCACACGCCTGAATTTCACTTCAGTTTCAGTTCACGGATCTGAAAATTGAGTTGAAGTAAAATCACACTATCTTTATCATGCCAATCGTCTCGAACAGCTGCAGTTGTTCGGCTGACAAATCGACTTGGTTAAATTACTTGATTCATAATAACTTCTTATACAAAACACACACTGAAATTACAAAATCTTGATAAAGCAACACACCAACACACCCTCACACTCGCCTGACACAGCGACACACACACGCACATCTGTTATTCTGAACTCCCAACTCTGCAGTGCAGATAATAAACGGGGCTTCGCGGGAATGGCAGAAGACCTAACGATACCCACGCATGCAAACCAATCATAATTAGCACCGTCCACCACTCACTGATCACCAACCCGCTGATGATGAGATTTCATCGCTGGGCAGGACGGGGGTAGAACTGACTCAGTGGTGCCCGTGGTATCCACCACCGCCGCCACCGCTACCGTAGGTGGGCGTGGGAGGGACGGGGTGGTAGTCTGGGTGGGGCTGCGGCTTCGGCTCCGGCTTAGGCATGGGGCCGTAGTCCGGGTGGGGCTGGGGCTTGAGCTCCGGCTTGGGCGGCACGGGCTTCTTGTGGTGGAAGTGCTCGATGATGTGCTTCTTGATCGGCCCGCACAGGGTCATGGACGCGCACTCCAGCGATGCCGCGGACGGCGTGGCGGTGTTCTCGCCAGCGACGAAGCCGAAGGTGGTGCCCTCGGACAGCGGCACGATCTTGGACGGCTCCTGGCCGGGGCAGGGCGCGTTGGAGGCGGCGCTGTGGAGCTGCGCGACACAGTCGGCGCCATGAAGGTCGGCGACGAGGGGCACGCTGAAGGCGCCGGTGCCATCGAGGCCGCCCACCGCCTTGCTCTCGTACTCGCCGGCGCTGTTCTTGCACTTGATCACCACCTGCACAGCCTTGAAGGCTTCCCCGGCCTTCATGTTCTTCCTGGTGCAGTCGGCGCACTTGGCCAGACCGACGACGACTGACGCCGCCTCGGCGTGGGCGACGGCGATCGCCAGCAGGACGCAGAGGACGAGTGCTCTCGGAGCTGCCATGCCTGAACCTCTGGATCGCACTACTTCCACTAGCTGGTGTGAAGTGGCTGCTCGATCGATGGATGGATTAGTGGATGGAACAGGCGACGCATGGCTTTTATAGGCGTCCGCGCTGATCGGCACAGCTCGAATGCTCAACCGGCTGATCTGTCTGCAAGCGCAGAAGAAGAAGCGCAGTGAAGCGAGACAACGAGAGATGAGCTAATTCGCTTTCGGCGCGCCGAAGTTTGTGATGCCGAATTAATATCGGTCGTCGTTTTGATCCACGTCATTGTTCGGTTGGTGCCTTGGTGATCGATTTTTTTATTTAAAAACAAATACAAACATGCATCTTTGGCGCGGAAGCTCGAATCGTTGAGAAACTCACTACAGCAACAGCAGCACGTAGCAACTTCCAGTACAAACCACGATTGCTTAATTTCTTTTTTCAAGCTCAGTCAATGCTATATTCGTGGGATCATACATAGAGATCCGTGTAAAAAATTTTTTAGTTTTTTTTCTTTTCACATGTTTTTTTTTGCAATATCTTTTCACTTGTTATGTCACTTGACTTTGACTTGGTTAAGTCTCATATTGGTTATCTCTTGAAGTCAAACTTTGTAAAATTTCATCAACCTTATGTAAAATATCAATATCTATAATATCAAATAATATGGACAATATATTTTGTGATGGATGCAACATTGATTTGGTATTTTGACATGTTGATAAATTTCTTTCTTTCTAAAAACTTGGTCAAATTTAGAAAGTTTGACTTAAGACCAAACTGACATGGGAAATAAAAAGAAACAGAGAGAGTAGACCAAACTGATTGCAGGTTGACGCATCAAAAATATATGACACTGCAGACTCCCATGTTTATTTGATCAAACAGATACTCCCTCCGTGTCAAAATAATAGGTGTATTCTTTTTTTTAAGTCAAACTTCTCTAACTTTGACCAAGTTTATAGAAAAAATATATCAATGTCTACAATACAAAATCATTATCATTAGAATCATCATTAAATATATTTTCTTATTTATGTTTTATTATTGTATATGTTGATATATTTTTCTCTAAACTTGATCAGATATCGAAATGTTTGAATTTTTTAAAAGATAATGCACCTTATATTTTGAAACTGATGGAGTATGACAAAAACATCAACATTGTACAAGCTAACACGACCTTTTGGTTTAAGAGTATGGAATACACACCAGGAACAGACGTCGTAAAAACTTGATGTTTCTCAAATTGGTGGAAGCAATAAGAGAATTCATATAAGTGGACATAATAAAGTTTCATCTCATTTTCAATGAAAGGTCAACTAGAGTAGGCAACTCCAAGGGCAACGGTGTATCCCAGATGATACCATAAACATTTCTGGGTCTTATCCCATTTCTTCATGCATCCAACGGTTATGCAATGTTCATATACTCCACGTGAAACATTACTGCCTGAGCTTGTTGTATCCCAGTGGAAAAGATCTACACATAAAAAGCATCCCTTTTCCAAGAATCATGGTGCCATGGATCTTCTTTTTTTACACTTAAGATCTCCTTTTGTTCAACAACGAGTGTAGCATTACATTGTTGACAAGAATTTGGAATAGCTCCCAATAAGGGGCGTCATCCATCCAAGTACCATGTGTAGAAGATCTAGCTAATCTAGCTAATTCATGTGCAGTTGCATTAGCCTATCTAGGACAATGATCATGGATTACATGAGTAAAATCAAGAGACATATAGTAACAATCGTCAAATAAGACACTCCTGAGGCCTAATGATGAAACCCCCTTCCTGCATTGTCGTATGTAATCACCTCCAGATTATCTGAATTCACTTCAATCTTGTCGCACACAACTGTGCGTGCAGGATTCACCCCATATTTCAGTGTCGTGGCTTCGACAGTGAAAGTGTCAAAATAAACATCAACTCTTCCGTTCGCAACAACAATGATTTTTGTTGTACAATCTCGAAGGACAACTCCTATAGACGCCTAGAGAGTATCAAGGTCAAACAAGGCATCCACATTGAGCTTTAAGTAACCATGGATCGGCTTGGTCCATCCCCCATGCTTCATAATGTGTTCGGGGTAGCTTCCTAATGTGAAGTTTCCTTCCAATGCTCTCACTACAAGATGAATTTGACTTGGTGTTTGTTTCGACTGGCCATGCAAGAGTTTCCTTTGCTCCCACCAGACATACCAAGACGCAGTAGCAATAATTTATCAGGATGCCTATCCTAAAATCACCGCTTCTTGGTCAGGGAAGTTCAATAAATATTCCAGCGTCTCCTCCCAGGAGAGGCTAGCGACACATGATTTCATGGATGATATCACCAAGTCCCAGGGGATTCCACACTTCACTAGCCAAAGATCATTCAAATAGAAGATGTTTAACGTCGTCAGGCCATTACTATCAAACAGTACAATGAGGAGACACCTTTATATATCTATCAACAAGATTTGCACGACATGGTATCGCCCCTTTCAATTGCCCTACACAAGAAAAAATTTACCTTGGTCGGACACTGCAGATCCAAACTAAATCCCACGTACCGTTGTGCCTCGATGCTTCAATAGTATTCTCTGATATTTTATCCAGTGTAGCATCCATCTTTACGACTCTCTTATCTTCCATTGGATGCAACTTTCAGAGGCAACCAAAACATTGTTAGTAATTAACAGTCCTAGAACAAGGCCACTCTTGCCGGCCCATGTGTTATTCGTTGCTGTAAAAAAGGGTATAGCAAAGCTTTTCAATCTAAAAAGGATGTTCTTCTATGGTGGCACGGTCAATCATAAACATAAGTTTTCTATATCTTGTACAAGCCAATTCTTTTGAGCAGATTGAAATCAATACGACAACAGAACTCAATTTGGCATGAAAAATCTTGAGATAATCATGGAGAATCTAAATACTTGGCCTCATTAACCTATTTCTCTCAACATGTAAGTAAGCCATCTTAGCATGTAAAAGACCAACTTTAACATGTAAGTAAGCCATCTCAAACCTGGAAATTAAAATTAGATGCCTTATGAGTAAATGGCTATATAGGTTATCAGTAGAGAATGACGGTATGTGGGCACAAATATTACACAACAAATATCTGCAATCGAAAACTCTTTCCCAAGTCACCGCGAGGCTGAATGATTCGCCATTCTGGAAGGGGCTTATGAGAACGAAAGGCTTGTTCTTTCATAGGACCAAATTTCTTGTTGGCAATGGGATGACAACAAAATTTTGGGAGGATATGTGGCTAGGGGAGACGCCATTAGCCATACAATATCCAAGCCTTTATAATATTGTGCAATGTAAGGAGGATTACACGTAGGCACAGTATTACAATCGGTTCCCTCGAATATTCAGTTCATGCGATCATTAATTGGTGAGTGTTGGAATTCATGGATGCACTTGGTACAGAGATTGATGGATGTTCAATTATCCGACCAACCTGACTCATTACACATGAAGTTGGATAGAAACGGAGTGTTTACTGTAAAATCTTTTTATATGGATCTAATTAGTTCTGGCCCAATCCCGAGATCTACACATATCTGGAAGGTTAAGGTTCCATTGCGTATTAAATCTTTATGTGGATTGTCCACAAGCAAGTGATCCTCACCAAAGATACTTTGTTAAAGTGATGATGGGGT